>NC_068446.1:36948412-37248412 GCF_023373465.1 Oncorhynchus keta | reverse complement strand
TCTCTCTCTCTCCCTTTCTTCCCGTCTCTCTCCCTACACTCTCTCTCCCTTTCTCCCTGTCTCTCTCCCTACTCTCTCTCTCCCTTTCTCCCCGTCTCTCTCCCTACTCTCTCTCTCCCTTTCTCCCTGTCTCTCTCCCTACTCTCTCTCTCCCTTTCTCCCTGTCTCTTTCCCCTCTCTTTCTCTCTCTCTACCTATTTCCCCCCTCTCTCTCCCTTTCTCCCTGTCTCTATCCCTCTCTTTCTCTCTCTCTACCTATTTTCTCCCCCCCCACCGCTCTCTCTCTCTACCTATCCCCCCTCCCCCTCTCTCTCTCTCTACCTATTCCCACCCTCTCTCTACCTATTCCCCCTCTCTCTCTACCTATCCCCCCCTCTCTACCTATTCCCCCTCTCTCTACCTATTCCCCCTCTCTCTCTACCTATCCCCCCCTCTCTCTCTACCTATTCCCCCCCTCTCTCTCTACCTATTCCCCCCCTCTCTCTCTACCTATCCCACCCCCCCTCTCTCGACCTATCCCCCGCCCCCCTCTCTCTGGTCAGGGACCTCCAGCAGTTGGAGGATAGTACCCAGCTCCCTCTCCTGTCCCACTTCTCAGAGACAGTGGAGGGCCTCACCACCATCCGGGCATTCAGGTAAAGATTTTCTAAACAACATCCATTTTGATCTGGACCAGCGAGGCGGTTATGTGTTTCTCCACTTACACATATCACTCTGTGATTGTCTCTCCTCCAGGTACGAGTCCAGGTTCAGACAGAGGTTATTGGAGTATACTGATGCCAACAACATCGCATCTCTTTTCCTCACAGCAGCCAATCGCTGGCTAGAGGTCCGCATGGTAATGAGGTCTACTCTATAATGCATTCTGCTCTACTAAACTCTTGTCTGTGTGCTGTATCTAAGGCATGGTCTACTCTACTAAACTCTTGTCTGTGTGGTGTATCTAAGGCATGGTCTGCTCTACTAAACTCTTGTCTGTGTGGTGTATCTAAGGCATGGTCTGCTCTACTAAACTCTTGTCTGTGTGCTGTATCTAAGGCATGGTCTACTCTACTAAACTCTTGTCTGTGTGGTGTATCTAAGGCATGGTCTGCTCTACTAAACTCTTGTCTGTGTGGTGTATTTAAGGTATGGTTCGTGTTGATTAAGTTATTACGACTGCTCTCATTCTATTGGGTGACTGCTCCCTCTATGGGAACTTTAAATATGACAGGATTTATACTGAGCGTTTTTTTGTATTTCTATTGGACTATGTAGTTTTAACTGTTTGTTTTCTCTCCAAACGTGTACAGGTTTGTGTGTGGTGACTATGTATACTGTTCCCCTATAGGAGTATGTAGGAGCCTGTGTTGTTCTGATAGCAGCCGTGGCCTCCATCAGCAACTCTCTGTACAACCACCTCTCCACTGGCCTGGTGGGACTCGGACTCACCTACGCACTCATGGTGAGGACCGCTCTGGGGTGTGTGTGTGTGTGTGTGTGTGTGTGTGTGTGTGTGTGTGTGTGTGTGTGTGTGTGTGTGTGTGTGTGTGTGTGTGTGTGTGTGTGTGTGTCTAAGGTCAAAGATCTAATGTAGTCACACATTTCTCGATGAAAGTCTGAGGCTGAGTTGCTGCGGCCAAATGGCACATTGTGTTTCTTCTCCAGGAAGAGTCTGGATCTGATCTCCCCGACGTCTTACAGAATGGAACACATTCTGACCGTTCTGATTGGTCCCAGAAACCGATGGGGTTGTGGGCCAAAGCCGGCCTACATGATGACGTCATCAACTTTGCCACTCTTATTGGTTAGATTTGTTAGAGAAGATCCAATCGCTGATGAATTTGAAATCCGCACAAAGGATTTCTAGGATGTCAGTTTCAAACTGAATTTACTGAACAATCAATAGAGCAGCTGAATTCAGGACGAGTCGTCAGGTTGAGGCTCTAAACCAATCAAACCTCCTCCTTCCTGTTACACTACCTGTCTGTGTCTCTGTCCCAGGTATCCAACTACCTGAACTGGATGGTGCGGAACCTGGCAGACATGGAGGTTCAGCTGGGTTCAGTCAAGAGGATCAACGGCCTGCTGAAGACTGAGCCTGAGAACTACGAGGGACTGATGGGTTAGTACAGTCTAACCTTAGTACAGTACTACCTCTTAGCTCCAGGCCTAAGTCTAACCTTAGTACAGTACTACCGCTTAGCTCCAGGCCTAAGTCTAACCTTAGTACAGTACTACCTCTTAGCTCCAGGCCTAAGTCTAACCTTAGTACAGTACTACCTCTTAGCTCCAGGCCTAAGTCTAACCTTAGTACAGTACTACCGCTTAGCTCCAGGCCTAAGTCTAACCTTAGTACAGTACTACCTCTTAGCTCCAGGCCTAAGTCTAACCTTAGTACAGTACTACCTCTTAGCTCCAGACCTAAGTCTAACCTTAGTACAGTACTACCTCTTAGCTCCAGGCCTAAGTCTAACCTTAGTACAGTACTACCTCTTAGCTCCAGGCCTAAGTCTAACCTTAGTACAGTACTACCTCTTAGCTCCAGACCTAAGTCTAACCTTAGTACAGTACTACCTCTTAGCTCCAGGCCTAAGTCTAACCTTAGTACAGTACTACCTCTTAGCTCCAGACCTAAGTCTAACCTTAGTACAGTACTACCTCTTAGCTCCAGGCCTAAGTCTAACCTTAGTACAGTACTACCTCTTAGCTCCAGGCCTAAGTCTAACCTTAGTACAGTACTACCTCTTAGCTCAATTTAACACAGCCCTAACCTTAGTACAGTACTACCTCTTAGCTCCAGACCTAAGTCTAACCTTAGTACAGTACTACCTCTTAGCTCCAGACCTAAGTCTAACCCTAGTACAGTACTACCTCTTAGCTCAACTTAACACAACCCTAACCTTAGTACAGTACTACCTCTTAGCTCCAGACCTAAGTCTAACCTTAGTACAGTACTACCTCTTAGCTCCAGGCCTAAGTCTAACCCTAGTACAGTACTACCTCTTAGCTCAACTTAACACAACCCTAACCTTAGGCCTGGAGCTAAGAGGGAGTACTGTACTAAGGTTAGACTTAGGCCTGGAGCTAAGAGGTAGTACTGTACTAAGGTTAGACTTAGGCCTGGAGCTAAGCGGTAGTACTGTACTAAGGTTAGACTTAGGCCTGGAGCTAAGAGGTAGTACTGTACTAAGTCTAACCTTAGTACAGTACTACCTCTTAGCTCAACTTAACACAGCCCTAACCTTAACCAAAAATACAAACCTAAACCTAGCCAAAACCCTAACCCTAGCCACAAAAACAACCCCAACCCTAAACCTAGCCAAAACCCTAACCCTAGCCACTATCACAACCCCAACCCTAACCCTAGCCAAAACCCTAACCCTAGCCACAAACACAACCCCAACCCTAACCCTAACCAAAACCCTAACCCTAGCCACAAACACAACCCCAACCCTAAACCTAGCCAAAACCCTAACCCTAGCCACAAACACAACCCCAACCCTAACCCTAGCCACAAACACAACCCCAACCCTAACCCTAGCCAAACAAACACAACCCAACTAGCCAAAAACCCTAACCCTAGCCACAAACACAACCCCAACCCTAAACCTAGCCAAAACCCTAACCCTAGCCCAAACACAACCCAAAACCCTAACCCTAGCCACAAACACAACCCCAACCCTAACCCTAGCCAAAACCCTAAACCTAGCCACAAAAACAACCCCAACCCTAACCCTAGCCAAAACCATAACCCTAGCCACAAACACAACCCCAACCCTAACCCTAGCCACAAACACAACCCCAACCCTAACCCTAGCCACAAACACAACCCCAACCCTAAACCTAGCCAAAACCCTAACCCTAGCCACAAACACAACCCCAACCCTAACCCTAGCCACAAACACAACCCCAACCCTAACCCTAGCCAAAACCCTAACCCTAGCCACAAACACAACCCCAACCCTAACCCTAGCCACAAACACAACCCCAACCCTAACCCTAGCCACAAACACAACCCCAACCCTAACCCTAGCCAAAACCCTAACCCTAGCCACAAACACAACCCCAACCCTAACCCTAGCCAAAACCCTAACCCTAGCCACAAACACAACCCCAACCCTAACCCTAGCCACAAACACAACCCCAACCCTAACCCTAGCCACAAACACAACCCCAACCCTAACCCTAGCCAAAACCATAACCCTAGCCACAAACACAACCCCAACCCTAACCCTAGCCACAAACACAACCCCAACCCTAACCCTAGCCAAAACCATAACCCTAGCCACAAACACAACCCCAACCCTAACCCTAGCCACAAACACAACCCCAACCCTAACCCTAGCTCCAGCCCAAACCGGGTAGTTCTGGCTCAATTTAACCTCTGCCTATGTCTCGGGAACACTAGGATGGTTCCAATCCTGAGTAATGAAGTTAAAGCTGGAATCCTTAGTGGTGACAAAGCCACATCCGCCAACATAGAAGTTACTGCAAACAACAAACACCGTTTTTCCCCCTCTGACATCATCGCACGCTTGATAGAAGAACACAATATGTACTGCAATGTTTTTAACATGCACAACGCACACAACTGCACAACGCTCCTCAGCTCAGCAACAAAAACAATAATGGTGGCCAGCGGCGCTGTTTCCACCTACCACGGATTCTTTAAGGCTTATTCCCAACCTGGCTTGAAACGTGTGAAGGAACGTGGAACATCCCAGTATTACTTGTCGCCACAGTGCAGTTCTCTCTATTCCAATTTTTCCCCCTCTCACCCGTCTCGCCCTCTCTCTGTCCATCTCACCCGTCTCTCCCTCTCTCTGTCAGTCTCACCCGTCTTTCCCTCTCTCTGTCCATCTCACCCGTCTCTCCCTCTCTCTGTCCGTCTCACCTGTCTCTCCCTCTCCCTGTCCGTCTCACCCGTCTCTCCCTCTCTCTGTCCGTCTCACCCGTCTCTCCCTCTCCCTGTCCATCTCACCTGTCTCTCCCTCTCTCTGTCCGTCTCACCCGTCTCTCCCTCTCTCTGTCCGTCTCACCCGTCTCTCACTCTCTCTGTCTGTCTCACCCGTCTCTCCCTCTCTCTGTCCATCTCACCTGTCTCTCCCTCTCCCTGTCCGTCTCACCTGTCTCTCCCTCTCTCTGTCCATCTCACCCGTCTCTCCCTCTCCCTGTCCGTCTCACCCATCTCTCACTCTCCCTGTCCGTCTCACCCATCTCTCCCTCTCACTGTCCGTCTCACCTGTCTCTCACTCTCCCTGTCCGTCTCACCTGTCTCTCCGTCTCTCTGTCCGTTTCACCTGTCTCTCCCTCTCCCTGTCCATCTCACCTGTCTCTCCCTCTCTCTGTCCGTCTCACCTGTCTCTCCCTCTCCCTGTCCGTCTAACCCGTCTCTCCCTGTCCATCTCACCTGTCTCTCCCTCTCACTGTCCGTCTCACCTGTCTCTCCCTCTCTCTGTCCGTTTCACCTGTCTCTCCCTCTCTCTGTCCGTCTCACCTGTCTCTCCCTCTCACTGTCCGTCTCACCTGTCTCTCACTGTCCGTCTCACCTGTCTCTCCCTCTCTCTGTCCGTTTCACCTGTCTCTCCCTCTCCCTGTCCGTCTCACCCGTCTCGCCCTCTCTCTGTCCATCTCACCTGTCTCTCCCTCTCTCTGTCCTTCTCACCTGTCTCTCCCTCTCTCTGTCTGTCTCACCTGTCTCTCCCTCTCTCTGTCCGTCTCACCTGTCTCTCCCTCTCTCTGTCCGTCTCACCTGACTCTCCCTCTCTCTGTCCATCTCACCTGTCTCTCCCTCTCTCTGTCCGTCTCTCCCTCTCTCTGTCCGTCTCACCTGTCTCTCCCTCTCCCTGTCTGTCTCATCTGTCTCTCCCTCTCCCTGTCCGTCTCACCTGTCTCTCCCTCTCTCTGTCCGTCTCACCTGTCTCTCCCTCTCTCTGTCCGTCTCACCTGTCTCTCCCTCTCTCGGTCTGTCTCACCTGTCTCTCCCCCTCTCTGTCTGTCTCACCTGTCTCTCCCCCTCTCTGTCTGTCTCACCTGTCTCTCCCCCTCTCTGTCTGTCTCACCTGTCTCTCCCTCTCTCTGTCCAGCTCACCTGTCTCTCCCTCTCTCTGTCTGTCTCACCTGTCTCTCCCCCTCTCTGTCTGTCTCACCTGACTCTCCCTCTCTCTGTCTGTCTCACCTGACTCTCCCTCTCTCTGTCTGTCTCACCTGTCTCTCCCTCTCTCTGTCCGTCTCAAGTGTCTCTCCCTCTCTCTGTCCGTCTCACCTGTCTCTCCCTCTCTCTGTCCGTCTCACCTGACTCTCCCTCTCTCTGTCCGTCTCACCTGTCTCTCCCTCTCTCTGTCCGTCTCACCTGTCTCTCCCTCTCTCTGTCCAACTCACCTGTCTCTCCCTCTCCCTGCCCGTCTCACCTGTCTCTCCCTCTCTCTGTCCGTCTCACCTGTCTCTCCCTCTCCCTGCCCGTCTAACCTGTCTCTCTCTGTCCGTCTCTCCCTCTCTCTGTCTGTCTCACCTGTCTCTCACTCTCCCTGTCTATCTCACCTGTCTCTCCTTCTCTCTGTTCATTTCACCTGTCTCTCAGTCTCTCCCTCTCTCTGTCCATCTCACCTGTCTCTCCCCCTCTCTGTCCGTCTCACCTGTCTCTCCCTCTATCTGTCCGTTTCACCTGTCTCTCCCTCTCTCTGTCTGTCTCACCTGTCTCTCCCTCTCTCTGTCCGTTTCACCTGTCTCTCCCTCTCTCTGTCCGTTTCACCTGTCTCTCCCTCTATCTGTCTGTTTCACCTGTCTCTCCCTCTCTCTGTCCGTTTCACCTGTCTCTCCGTCTCTCTCTGTCCGTCTCTCCCTCTCTCTGTCCGTTTCACCTGTCTCTCCCTCTCTCTGTCCGTTTCACCTGTCTCTCCGTCTCTCTCTGTCCGTCTCTCCCTCTCTCTGTCCGTCTCACCTGTCTCTCCCTCTCTCTGTCCGTCTCACCTCTCTCTCCGTCTCTCTCTGTCCGTCTCTCCCTCTCTCTGTCCGTCTCACCTGTCTCTCCCTCTCTCTGTCTGTCTCACCTGTCTCTCCCTCTCTCTGTCTGTCTCACCTGTCTCTCCCTCTCTCTGTCCGTCTCTCCCTCTCTCTGTCCGTCTCACCTGTATCTCCCTCTCTCTGTCTGTCTCACCTGTCTCTCCCTCTCTCTGTCAGTCTCACCTGTCTCTCCCTCTCCCTGTCCATCTCGCCCGTCTCTCCCTCTCCCTGCCCGTCACACCTGTCTCTCCCTCTCTCTGTCCTTCTCACCTGTCTCTCCGTCTCTCTCTGTCCGTCTCACCTGTCTCTCCGTCTCTCTCTGTCCGTCTCACCTGTCTCTCCCTCTCTCTGTCCGTCTCACCTGTCTCTCCCCCTCTCTGTCCGTCTCACCTGTCTCTCCCCCTCTCTGTCCGTCTCACCTGTCTCTCCCTCTCTCTGTCCGTTTCACCTGTCTCTCCGTCTCTCTCTGTCCGTCTCACCTGTCTCTCCCTCTCTCTGTCCGTCTCACCTGTCTCTCCCCCTCTCTGTCCGTCTCACCTGTCTCTCCCTCTCTCTGTCCGTCTCACCGGTCTCTCCCTCTCCCTGCCCGTCTCACCTGTCTCTCCGTCTCTCTCTGTCCGTCTCTCCCTCTCTCTGTCTGTCTCACCTGTCTCTCACTCTCCCTGTCTATCTCACCTGTCTCTCCCTCTCTCTGTCCATCTCACCTGTCTCTCCCTCTCCCTGTCCGTCTCATCTGTCTCTCCCTCTCTCTGTCCGTCTCACCTGTCTCTCCCTCTCCCTGTCCGTCTCACCTGTCTCTCCCTCTCTCTGTCCGTCTCACCTGTCTCTCCCTCTCTCTGTCCGTCTCACCTGTCTCTCCCTCTCCCTGTCTGTCTCATCTGTCTCTCCCTCTCATTGCCTCCGTCTAGCTGCATCTCAGGTGCCGGATGGCTGGCCACGGCAAGGAGAGATTCAGATCCAGAACCTGAGTGTGCGTTACGACACCACCCTGAAACCTGTCCTCAAACATGTCAACGCACACATCAGCCCTGGACAGAAGGTAACATACAGTCACACAGAATGAATGGGGGAGTGAGAGAAAAAAATAAAATTAAGGGAATTAACTGTAGCTAATGAAAGACAGCGTAGAGCAGTTTTGTGCAGTGATAGTGATGATGATGATGATGACGGTGAGTATGATGACGATGATGATGAAGATGATGTGCCATCAAACAAACTGTCTTCCTGTGGTTTCCAGGTGGGGATCTGTGGTAGGACAGGAAGTGGGAAGTCTTCTTTCTCCTTGGCCTTCTTCCGCATGGTCGACATGTTCGAGGGTAGACACTGCCAACTGTTACTATAACGATACTACAACTAAAGTTTTTATTGGATTTAGGTTTATTAACTGGGTCATTTTAACACAGCTGGTCTTCTCTCCAAACAGGGCGTATCATCATAGATGACATTGACATCGCCAAGCTGCCTCTGCAGACTCTGAGGTCTAGGTTCTCCATCATCCTCCAGGACCCCATCTTATTCAGCGGAACCATCCGGTAAGAGAACCCCCACACTACGGTTTCATCAAGATCAGTGTATTTCTCCTGGTTCTGGAGGAGCAACAGTGTCTTCAGCATGGCCAGCACCATTACCCATGATTCCATCAATCAACTCATCAGCACCATTACCCATGATGCCATCAATCAACTCATCAGCACCATTACCCATGATTCCATCAATCAACTCATCAGCACCATTACCCATGATGCCATCAATCAACTCATCAGCACCATTACCCATGATGCCATCAATCAACTCATCAGCACCATTACCCATGATGCCATCAATCAACTCATCAGCACCATTACCCATGATGCCATCAATCAACTCATCAGCACCATTACCCATGATGCCATCAATCAACTCATCAGCACCATTACCCATGATGCCATCAATCAACTCATCAGCACCATTACCCATGATGCTATCAATCAACTCATCAGCACCAATACCCATGATGCCATCAATCAACTCATCAGCACCATTACCCATGATGCCATCAATCAACTCATCAGCACCATTACCCATGATGCCATCAATCAACTCATCAGCACCATTAACCATGATTCCATCAATCAACTCATCAGCACCATTACACATGAATCCATCAATCAACTCATCAGCAAAACCTGTATTAGCTGATTCAGGAGTTCTAGGGCTGGGCTGGCACGAAAGCCTGTAGTACCAAGAGTGAAGAACATTGAGACAGCATACAGGAAGTTAAGCCAAAAGTATTGAGAGTAATGTTGTACTCCCAGCAGCAGCCACGCCACACTGCCGAGTGTGAGTTGTTTTACGAGGGGAAAAGAGAGACAGGCGCTACTTGTAACTGTGTCAGTTGGCCGACTGTTGAAACTTGTGAGAGTTTAAACACAGAGAGTGTCATCTTAGGAGGTGTCTGATAACCAGACGCATCTCTGGAAAAACTCAACACTAGTCATTTCTTTTTGGAGCGCTCCAAAGCATTATCATGTTGTAGATGCACTGAGAACAAGCCCAACAGAAACAGAAAACAGAAATAGAAAAGTAATATAAGAAAGAATACTATGAATAGAGGATGAAACAATAGAAAACGTCCTGGCGAGAACAGTAAATAATGCATACTCCTTTCACACAGTACATGGGTGGGATTTGAAGTAGTAGGTTAGCCTGTATCAAATCCTACTGGTATAGGTTAATAAAATGTACTACTGGTCCAGTCCTATGACCCTGTGGTAAGGAGTGTGCTTGTGTGTGTGTGTGTGTGTTAGTTATACACTATATACTTTATATTATTAGATTAGATTATTCTAGATGCTTTTTATAATGGAGATCAAGTTGATAAATTGCCTGGCTGGGCTGATGAGACAGTGGATTGCACAGATGGAACGGAGTAAATAGGCATCATAACGCCATAGATTTAGCCGGTGGTAACTTGTGGAATAGACACCGGCTGGAATACGGTTTTAACCAATCAACATTCAGGATTAGACCCACCTGGTGTATAAACTGGATTGTGTTGGTGCTTCAACACCTGCATTGCTTGCTGTTTGGGGTTTTAGGCTGGGTTTCTGTACAGCACTTTGAGATATCAGCTGATGTACGAAGGGCTATATAAATACATTTGATTTGATATTAGATTGTTCTACTGGCCCAGTCCTATGACCCTGTTGTAAGGTGTGTGTATATGTGTTTGTGTGTGTTTGTTTGTCAGGTTTAACCTGGACCCAGAGATGAAGGCTACAGACGATATGCTGTGGGAGGCTCTGGAGATCGCTCAGCTCAAACCTGTAGTCAAGACTTTACCAGGAGGACTGGGTAAGGAGTGTGTGTGTGTGCGTTCATTCTCTGAAGTTCAAGCTTGTTTAGCTTGGTGGAATTATTTGTATTTATTTTATTATGCATACCACCCTGCATCCCACTGCTGGCTGGCTTCTGAAGCTAAACAGGGTTGGTCCTGGTCAGTCCCTGGATGGGAGTGCATCCCATGAAGCTCAGGGTTGGTCCTGGTCAGTCCCTGGATTCATCCCACTGCTGGCTGGTTGAAGCTAAACAGGGTTGGTCCTGGTCAGTCCCTGGATGGGAGACCACCCTGCATCCCACTGCTGGCTGTAAACAGGGTTGGTCCTTATTTTATTATGTCCCTGGATGGGAGACCACCCTGCATCCCACTGCTGGCTGGCTTCTGAAGCTAAACAGGGTTGGTCCTGGTCAGTCCCTGGATGGGAGACCACCCTGCATCCCACTGCTGGCTGGCTTCTGAAGCTAAACAGGGTTGGTCCTGGTCAGTCCCTGGATGGGAGACCACCCTGCATCCCACTGCTGGCTGGCTTCTGAAGCTAAACAGGGTTGGTCCTGGTCAGTCCCTGGATGGGAGACCACCCTGCATCCCACTGCTGGCTGGCTTCTGAAGCTAAACAGGGTTGGTCCTGGTCAGTCCCTGGATGGGAGACCACCCTGCATCCCACTGCTGGCTTGCTTCCCTGAACTGCTGGCTGGCTTCTGAAGCTAAGCAGGGTTGGTCCTGGTCGGCATCCCACTGCTGGCTGGCTTCTGAAGCTAAGCAGGGTTGGTCCTGGTTAGTCCCTGGATGGGAGACCACCCTGCATCCTACTGCTGGTCCCTGGATGGGAGACCACCCTGCATCCCACTGCTGGCTGGCTTCTGAAGCTAAACAGGGTTGGTCCTGGTCAGTCCCTGGATGGGAGACCAGATGCTGCTGGAAGTGTTGTTGGAGGGCCAGTAGGAGGCACTCTTTCCTCTGGTCTAAAAAACAGAAAAAAATAAAAATTTAACTAGGCAAGTCAGTTAAGAACAAATGTTTATTTACAATGACGGCCTCCTGCGGGGACGGTGGCTGGGATTCAAAATAAACATACATTTAAAATATAGGACAAAACACATCACAACAAGAGAGACAACACTATATAAAGAGACACCTAAGGCAACAACATAGCATGGAAGCAGCACAACATGACAACATAGTAGCAGCACAACATGGTAGCAGCACAACATAGTAGCAGCACAACATGGTAGCAGCACAACATGGTAGCAGCACAACATGGTAGCAGCACAACATGGTAGCAGCACAACATGGTAGCAGCACAACATGGTAGCAGCACAACATGGTAGCAGCACAACATGGTAGCAGCACAAAACAGGGTACAAACATTATTGGGCACAGACAACAGCACAAAGGGTAAGAAGGTAGAGACAACAATACATCACATAAAGCAACCACAACTGTCAGTAAGAGTGACCATGATTGAGTCTTTGAATGAAGGGACTGAGATAAAAATGTTCAGTTTCAGTGTTTGTTGCAGCTCGTTCCAGTCGCTCGCTGCAGGGAGCTGAAAAGATGTGACCCAGGCATGTGTGTGCTTTGGGGACCTTTAACAGAATGTGACTGGCAGAACGGGTGTTGTATGTGGAGGATGAGGGCTGCAGTAGATATCTCAGACAGGGGGGAGTGAGGCCTAACAGGGTTGTATAAATAAGCATCAATCAATTCTACATCGACCGAGGATGAAGGGTCACCATTATGTAGAATTATGTTGAATATAATAAACTACATTCATCAACCAGACTTTAATGTTTTGTGAATAAATGCAACAGGCCCTGTGCATCTCTGGAGGATCTAGTCAAGGTAGGGAGCCTTACGTCACCTCTCAGTATCAACATGTCTTTCTATCACTAGAATCAACATCTGTCTATCTTGCACCATTATACAATTATTCAGAGTCTAGGTACAAATAGCTAATCCTGGCAACCAGTGAGGTTGAGTCAAGTAGACCAGGGATGTCAAGAAGGAACACAAGCATGTACTATGTGTAGTGAAAATAACTACCAATAAACCTACCAATGTTTGAACGTATAGTCAATCAAATAATTACTGTTAAACAAGGAATGCATCTACTCAATTCAACTAATAGGATTTATTAGTCATGAAATAATTAACACTCAAACAATTAGTGTACATGAAATACATGACAGAATAGCCAGAGTAAATGACTACCAACTAAATAAGACTTCAAGTGGTTCCACGTCTTCAATTCAGAATAGTCGAAGAGAAAACAATTATACCAAATTCTAACAGGAAGTCACGCCCAACCTGAACGAACATGTCTTAGCACTTTGCTAGTGAAAACACAAAAGGCAAGAACAGATGCATTCTTGGATCTAATCATCACAATTCTTATCTAAATGACAGGCGTGCACCCGTGTGTCGTCCCTCTTTGAACTGACCGCCGTCCGGCAGACAGAATAACCCTGTAACAATAGCACTTACAGTACAATAAGATGGCGCCGTACTGGCTGGTTACCATTTTGAAAGCTCCAACCTAACTTTGCTATTTTGTACTTTATTTTCCCAAAATGTATCCTCTATTATTTATTACAATCGACAAGTACTTTTGAACATCAGATTGGCAGTTACCTCAATTCCAGCTTCAACTTATCTGCCCTGGTCTCGACTTACAGTATATACACCCCATGGCTATTCAACTCAATGGATTCTCCATTCACCGGGCAGACAGGACAGTGGAGTCAGGGAAATCGAGGGGGGGAGGGGTTTGCCTCTTCATCAACAGGTGTACTGATTCGAGCAGTGCAAGTGTCGACCCATTGTTCACCCGTCTTGGAATACCTGATGGTCAAATGCCGACCCTTCCACCTCCCGAGGGAGTTTTCAGCCGTTATCATGACTGTTGTAGACATTCCACTTCAGGATAAGAAAAATAACAAGCTGGTACTTAACAAACTGTATGAGGCTATAAACAAGCAGGAAAACGTACATCCAAAAGCTGGTTCTGGTTGCTGGCAATTTTAATTCCACATCATTAATGACACGCGATACTCAATATCCATCAACACGTCTCCCTCGCCACTAGCGGCGATAAAGTCCTAGACCACAGTTTTTCTACCCACAAGCAATTATACAAGACCCTCCCTCGTCCGCCATTCAGCAAATCAGAACATGACTCCATACCCCTGCTTCCTGTTTACAAGCAGAAGCTCAAACAGGAATTACCCTTGACTTGCTCCATTGAGAAATGGTCTCCAGAATCAGAGATTATCCTAGAGGACTGCTTTACTAGCGCTGATTAGAATATGTTTCAGGACTCTGTCGATAACATTGACAAGCTAACCACCTCCATCTTTATTAGCTTAATTAGGAAATGCAACGACAACGTTGTCCGCACATTGAGGGTTCACTTCTTTCCCAATGAAAAGCCCTGGATTAACACGGAGGTTGGCGCTAAACTAAAGGACAGGGATAATGCACACAGGGCTATCACAGACAACCCTGAGGCTACGGCTGAGGACAGGAGCAAGTACAACAAGTCAAAAGGACAAGAAGGTAGAATCCTATTACGCAGGCTTCACTGACCGCCGCACGAGGCTGGGGCTACAGTCCATTACAGATGAAAAAGATCTGCCCAACGATGCCTCTCTACCAGACGAACACAATTCCTTTTATGCTTTGACCAACATCGTGCCGAGTGTGAGATCCGAGGGGACGTGAGTAAAGTCTTTAATCAGGTCAATACCTGCAAGGGTGCGGGACTCCGTATTCCAGGGCCGTTCTCAGAGCATGCGCAGAACAGCTGCCAGGTATATTCAAAGTCATTTTCAGTCGCTTCTTGGCCCAGTTGTTAGGCAGAGCAACACAGGGGAACCCAAGAGCAGACAGATGAGGAAACAGGGATGAATGAGCCAAAGTATTTATTGTTACACAGAGAGATATGTTGTGCAGATCTGGGGAAGCTCAAATGAGTTGCAGAAAAACCAGATGGGGAGAATGAGGTCGTAAGGACAGAGTGGTAACTGCAATGAGAGGATAAACGGTGTCAGGCAGGGAAACAGGCACAGCAGAGTAACAGGATCTTGAATAATCATAAATGGCTAGAATCATAAACTGACTGAGCAGAGATTAGGATCTGGCAGAGTGGAATTGGCAGGACTGAGTATTTGTAGAGGTCTTGATTATGGAACGAGTTGCAGCTGGTAGGGATCTGCTCTGACTCCAGCACACCTGTCTCCAACCACACAATCACAGAGAGAGGGAGAGAGAGAGTGTACAGGGGGAGTAATTGCAGGTCAAGAGGACACCAGATGAACACCAGAGGGCGTAGCAGGAGCAGAAGTGACACCAGTCTGTAATCCTCACATGTTTTAAGGTGACCACCATCATCCCTGTTCCCAAGGTGGGGCTCCACATTTATACTGACTCAACACACAGCCACTCATATACAATCATGATATACATTGCTGCTACTCTGTTTATTATATATCCTGATACCTAGTCACCTTAACATTATACATATCTACCTCTATCACTCCACATTGTCAATATGGACTGACACTATGTAGCTTTCTTATTTATCATGTTTTTCTTATTTTTATATCTTGTGTGTTTCTGTTCTATCTTGTCATTTTTAGTTCTACATTGTTATTGATTACTGCATTACTGCAAGTTTTAATGTCACAGGTACAGTTGAAGTCCATACACTTAGGTTGGAGTCATGTAAACACAAATGTCTTGTTAACAAACTATAGTATTGGCAAGTAGGTTAGGACATCTACTTTGTGCATGACAAGTCATTTTTCCAACAATTGTTTACAGACAGATTATTTCACTTATAATTCACTGTATCACAATTCCAGTCGGTCAGAAGTTTACATACACTAAGGCGACTGTGCCTTTAAACAGCTTGGTAAATTCCAGAAAATTATGTCATGGCTTTAGAAGCTTCTGATAGGCTAATTGACATAATTTGAGTCAATTGGAGGTGTACATGTGGATATATTTCAAGGCCTACCTTCAAACTCAGTGCCTCGTTGCTTGACATCATGGGAAAATCAAAAGAAATCAGCCAAGACCCCAGAAAAATAATTGTAGACCTCCACAAGTCTGGTTCATCCTTGGGAGCAATTTCCAAATACCTGAAGGTACCACGTTCATCTGTACAACCAATAGTACGCAAGTATAAACTCCATGGGACCACGCAGCCGTCATACCGCTCAGGAAGGAGAAACGTTCTGTCTCCTAGAGATGAACATACTTTGGTGTAAAAAGTGCAAATCAACCCCAGAACAACAGCAAAGGACCCTGTGAAGATGAGGAATCAGGTAC
The DNA here is from genome assembly GCF_023373465.1 of Oncorhynchus keta. Classification (NCBI taxonomy): domain Eukaryota; kingdom Metazoa; phylum Chordata; class Actinopteri; order Salmoniformes; family Salmonidae; genus Oncorhynchus; species Oncorhynchus keta. The sequence goes on along the minus strand of NC_068446.1, from coordinate 37,232,778 downwards.
AAAAGTATCTATATCCACAGTAAAACGAGTCCTATATCGACAAAACCTGAAAGGCTGCTCAGCAAGGAAGAAGCCACTGCTCAAAAACCGCCATAAAAAGCCAGACTACGGTTTGCAACTGCACATGGGGACAAAGATTGTTCTTTTTGGAGAAATGTTTTCTGGTCTGATGAAACAAAAATATAACTGTTTGGCCATAATGATCATTGTTATGTTTGGAGGAAAAAGGGATGCTTGCAAGGCGAAGAACACCATCCCAACTGTGAAGCACAGGGGTGGCAGCATCATGTTCTGGGGGTGCTTTGCTGCAGGAGGGACTGGTGCACTTCACAAAATAGATGGCAACATGAGAAAGGAAAATTATGTGGCTATATTGAAGCAACTTCTCAAGACATCAGTCAGGAAGTTAAAGCAAATGGGTCTTCCAAATGGACAATGACCCAAAGCACACTTCCAAAGTTGTGGTAAAATGGCTTATTATGGACAACAAAGCACTGACCTGATTCCTATAGAACATTTGTGGGCAGAACTGAAAAAGCGTGTGTGAGCAAGGAGGCCGTCAAACCTGATTCAGCTCTGTCAGGAGGAATGGGCCAAAATTTACCCAAATTATTGTGGGAAGCTTGTGGAAGGCTATCCGAAACGTTTGACCCAAGTTAAGCAATTTAAAGGCAATGCTACCAAATACTAATTGAGTGTATATTAACTTCTGACGCACTGGGAATGTGATGAAAGTAATAAAAGCTGAAATAAGTAATTCTCTCTACTATTATTCTGACATTTCACATTCTTAAAATAAAGTGGTGATCCTAACTGACCTAAGGCAGGGAATTTTTACTAGGATTAAATGTCAGGAATTGTGAAAAACTGAGTTTAAATGTAGTTGGCTAAGGTGTATGTAAACTTCCGACTTCAACTATACAAGTTCAATTGAATGCAGCACCCGCTCTGACTTGACCCCAGATGAACCTTACTGAGAGATGGAGTGGGTTTGAGAGCAGTGGTGACCTGACCAATCTCTCATCCTCTCATACATTGCCTGATCAGTTGGAACATGTGGCATTTAGCTCTAGGCTTTATAGCCGTCCTGACATCATAGTCTACTATCTCTAGCCTTGAGAGTAGTGTTAGGACAGTTAGTTCTAGCCTTTAGAGTAGTGTTAGGACAGTTAGTTCTAGCCTTTAGAGTAGACTCTGTGTTAGGACAGTTCGTTCTAGCCTTGAGAGTAGTGTTAGGACAGTTAGTTCTAGCCTTTAGAGTAGTCTCTGCGTTAGGACAGTTAGTTCTAGCCTTGAGAGTAGACTCTGTGTTAGGACAGTTAGTTCTAGCCTTGAGAGTAGACTCTGTGTTAGGACAGTGAGCTTTAGCCTTTAGAGTAGACTCTGTGTTAGGACAGTTAGTTCTAGCCTTGAGTGTAGACTCTGTGTTAGGACAGTTAGTTCTAGCCTTTAGAGTAGACTGTGTGTTAGGACAGTTAGCTCTAGCCTTGAGAGTAGACTCTGTGTTAGGACAGTTAGTTCTAGCCTTGAGTGTAGACTCTGTGTTAGGACAGTTAGCTCTAGCCTTTAGAGTAGACTCTGTATCGTGGCTGTATGATTTTAGTTAGTGCAACTATCTCTAACCTTTAGACTCTCTATCTCTCTCTCTCTCTCTCTCTCTCTCTCTCTCTCTCTCTCTCTCTCTCTCTCTCTCTGTCTGTCTGTGTGATCTAGCGGAATAATGGCTGCAGGAAATTCTCACACGATGTACTCCAGTTATGACTGAGAAAAAGTGTATGCGTGGGCTTTTGAGTGGTGGCTATACACACTGGACAGTGACAGAGAGATGTATTACTCAGGCCTACAGTTTCTGCTGGTATTCATTCCAGCTAAATGTTGGATTAGATGTTGATCAATGATCAGCCAGTTAAAAGGAGGTCAATTCACTTGACTGAGTTGACAAATCCATATTCATGGGGTCAAGCACAAGTTTAACAACATTTATGTGATGTTACGTCATTGTAATAGAAATCTCAGGCTAATGATAGGTAAGGTGTAGTACAGTAGCGTCAGTTCGGTATTATAAAACAATGTGAATGTGATGATATTTGTTGTGTTTCAGACGCCATGGTGACGGAGGGAGGGGAGAACTTCAGCCAGGGCCAGAGACAGCTCTTCTGTCTGGCCAGAGCCTTCGTCAGGAAGTCTAGCATCCTCATCATGGATGAAGCCACAGCCTCTATAGACATGGCCACGGTGAGCCAGAAGTGTGTGTGGAGAAGGTGTAGGATGATGGTTAAAAGGAGGTGTAGGATGATGGTTAAAAGGAGGAGAAGGATGATGGTTAAAAGGAGGAGAGGGGGAGGTGTGGGATGATGGTTAAAAGGAGGAGAAGGATGATGGTTAAAAGGAGGAGAAGGATGATGGTTAAAAGGAGGAGAAGGATGATGGTTAAAAGGAGGAGAGGGGGAGGTGTCGGATGATGGTTAAAAGGAGGAGAAGGATGATGGTTAAAAGGAGGAGAGGGGGAGGTGTCGGATGATGGTTAAAAGGAGGTGTCGGATGATGGTTAAAAGGAGGAGAAGGATGATGGTTAAAAGGAGGAGAAGGATGATGGTTAAAAGGAGGAGAGGGGGAGGTGTCGGATGATGGTTAAAAGGAGGAGAAGGATGATGGTTAAAAGGAGGAGAAGGATGATGGTTAAAAGGAGGAGAGGGGGAGGTGTCGGATGATGGTTAAAAGGAGGAGAGGGGGAGGTGTCGGATGATGGTTAAAAGGAGGAGAAGGATGATGGTTAAAAGGAGGAGAGGGGGAGGTGTCGGATGATGGTTAAAAGGAGGTGTCGGATGATGGTTAAAAGGAGGAGAGGGGGAGGTGTAGGATGATGGCTAAAAGGAGGAGAAGGGGAGGTGTAGGATGATGGTTAAAAGGAGGAGAGGGGGAGGTGTACGATGATGGCTAAAAGGAGGAGAGGGGGAGGTGTAGGATGATGGCTAAAAGGAGGAGAGGGGGGGGTGTAGGATGATGGCTAAAAGGAGGAGAGGATTTAAAAGAGGATAACGTCATTATTCTATAGATGGATGGGGACAATAGAAGTATATTGAAAGGGGGAAGGAGGAGAAGAGAGGCCTAGGGCAACAGTGGGAGTGGGAGTGAATTAATGGGTGCTTGCTAAATAGGTTAATTTCACCCCTGCACACACACATGCACGTGCACACATACACACACACTCAGACACACACACATGCACGTGCACACATACACACACACTCAGACACACACATGCACGTGCACACATACACACACACTCAGACACACACACATGCACGTGCACACATACACACACACTCAGACACACACGTTCACATGCACATTCACACACAGTCACACTTTAAGGACCTGTCACAACAAGGGACTGCACTGCCTCCCAGTAACACAGGAGTAACTCTGAGTAAATGGAGCATATCTTCAACAGCGTACTACAGGTCTCCAGAGTGATTGGATAGAATTCAGGAGTCAGGAGAAGTGATGCTTTGGTTTGACATAAAGGTTGAGGTGTGGGGAAATTCTGGTAACTAGAGAATCCTTGCATTGATAGTGAGTTTCGATCTTTGAATATTCCAATTATCATTTCTCTGTAGATGGTATTCAGACATACCCAATGAGGATGCATAGTGGCCTTTGCAGGCGTGGTTCTCTTGCGTGCGCTTAATACATTTTAGGTCGTTGAAATAGACATTTTAAATGGTTATGGACGTATATTGTATATTTATTCAATTGTTTAAGCCAGTCAGTTAAGAACAAACTCTTATTTTCAATGAGAGCCTAGGAACAGTGGGTTAACTGCCTGTTCAGGGGCATAAAGACAGATTTGTACCTTGTCAGCTCGGGGATTTGAACTTGCAACCGGTTACTAGTCCAACGCTCTAACCACTAGGCTACCCTGCCGCCCCATGAAATATTGGGAGGTGAGAACATTTTACAATAGGGGTTGAACAGAAGTCTATGTAGTAGCCCTATAAATCTACCCTAATAATCCTCTAATCAAGGAACTGTGATGACAACGGTCCAGTCATTGTGAGCCATGCACGTGTGGTCTGCGTTCCATAATGATTCCAATAGGCTACATGTCCCAAATGATTGCACAACTTGTAGTACGTTAGCCTAATATGATCCACTATTGCTAGCCATCCTCAGGAACAAGCTCACCAACGTGACGGAGGCAAGAAAGGTAAACTAACAATGGAATGGAATGATGCAAAATGAAAGGCCACTAAAGCTAACGTGACAGTTAAAAATGTTTGTGGGTAAAACTGAGGGTGACTACCGATAGTTGCTAATATTTAACAAGATGCAAATTGCAACAAAAAATATATATTTTGTGAAAAGTCTTGGCATATAATTAAAACATTCAATGAATCGTAAATCAACTCGGTAGGTTTGGCACTATACTGTCATTTGTGCATGGCTACAGAAGCCAATAGCTTGGGTCTCCACATTTAATCTCTGCAAGTTATAAGACCAGCATTTCATAAACGTCACTGTGGAAAAGGTGACATGTTGATATGCTTCAGTGTGCTGCCATATGACTGGTTTCACATTTGTCTCCAGCGATTATAAGGTAAAATAATGTAGATCAAAGACAATTGTCATTTATTTTTCCAATCCCCTTATCCAAACGGCTTACTCATTTACCTAGCTCTTATCAATAGCTCTTATGAAGTTGTTAATTACAGTGCATGGAGAATAATGTTATTTATATTGGAACATAGAAAGTAGATGTTGTTCCACTTGGAACCGACAGGTTGCTCGACCTTATTCATTGTTTCATCGTGCGTAAAGGTGAATGATGAGGGAATTAAGTCAAGATCAGAATACGGCTTGTCTGTAGACACACCTGTATTTCTTTGATCTCCACCCCTAATGAATAGCGGGTAAATAGCATGCTATTCAAATGCTAAAGTTCAAGATCAGAATACATTTAAAGAGAAAAGTGCATAAAAAGTGAATTACGTTTCATTCACACGTGCCTAATTTGGGTCAAGACTCCCCCCATAGTGAAGGCACAAACTATTTTACTATTTTACTTTTTTTAAGTACAGTGGACTTGCCATTTTTCCTATTTTGTTGCATTACAACCTGTAATTAAATGGATTTATATTTGGATTGAAAGTAATAGACATACACAAACTGTCCAAATTGGTGAAGTGAAATGAAAAAAATAACTTGTTTCAAAAAATGTTTAAAAAAATTTAACTGAAAAGTGGTGCGTGCATATGTATTCACCCTCTTTGCTATGAATCCCCTAAATAAGATCTGGTACAACCAATGATCTTCAGAAGTCACATAATTAGTTAAATAAAGTCCACCTGTGTCCAATCTAAGTGTCACATGATCTGTCACATGATCTCAGTGTATATATACACCTGTTCTGAAAGGCCCCAGTGTCTGCAACACCACTAAGCAAGGGGCACCACCAAGCAAGCACCACCATGAAGACCAAGGAGCTCTCCAAACAGGTCAGGGACAAAGTTGTGGAGAAGTACAGATCAAGGTTGGGTTATAAAAAAATATCTGAAACTTTGAACATCCCACGGAGCACTGTTAAATCCATTTTTTTTAAATGGAAAGAATATGACACCAAAACAAACCTGCCAAGAGATGGACACCCACCAAAACTCACAGACCAGGCAAGGAGAGCATTAATCAGAGAGGCAACACAGAGACCAAAGATAACCCTGAAGGAGCTGCAAAGCTCCACAATGGAGATTGGAGTATCTTTATGGAAGAGTGGCCAGAAAAAAAGCCATTGCGTGAAGAAAAAAATAAGCAAACACATTTGGTGTTCGACAAAAGGCATGTGGGAGACTCCCTAAACATATGGAAGGAGGTTTTCTGATCCGATGAGACAAAAATGTAGCTTTTTGGCCATCAAGGAAAACATTATGTCTGGCGCAAACCCAACACCTCTCATCACCCCGAGAAATCATCCCCACAATGAAGCATGGTGAAGGCAGCATCATGCTGTGGGGAGGTTTGTCATCGGCAGGGACTAGGAAACTGGTCAGAATTGAAGGAATGATGGATGGTGCTAAATACAGGGAAATTCTTGAGGGAAACCAGTTTCAGCCTTCCAGAGATTTGAGACCGGGACGGAGGTTCACCTTCCAGCAGGACAATGACCCTAAGCAGACTGCTAAAGAAACACTCAAGTGGTTTAAGGGGAACATTTAAATGTCTTGGAATGGCCTAGTCAAAGCCCAGACCTCAATCCAAATGAGAATCTGTGGTATGACTTAAAGATTGCTTTACACCAGCGGAACCCATCCAACTTGAAGGAGTTGGAGCAGTTTTGACTTGAGGAATGGACAAAAATCCCAGTGGCTGGATGTGCCAAGCTTATAGAGACATACCCCAAGAGACTTACAGCTGTAATTGCTGCAAAAGGTGGGCCTACAAAGTATTGACTTTGGGGGGGTGAATAGATATGCACGCTCAAGTTTTCAATTTTTTTGGTCTTATTTCTTGTTTGTTTCACAATAAAATATTTTTCATCTTCAAAGTGGAAGGCATGTTGTGTAAATCAAATGATACAAACCCCCCCCAAAATGTATTTTAATTTCAGGTTGTAAGGCAACAAAATAGGAAAAATGCCAAAGGGGGGTGAATACTTTCGCAAGCCACTGTATAAAAACATCATGTTACTATAGGCTCATCTTCTGCCTTTGTCTTGTGACTGTATTGTGCCTACAGGAGAGCATCCTGCAGAAGGTGGTGATGACTGCCTTCGCTGACAGAACAGTGGTTACCATAGCAGTAAGTATCTCTGTTGGAAGGTCCCCAGTTCTGTCTCACCGATATGAAAGCCTATACATCCTGACATGTACTGACTTATGATATATTGAGCGTCAGTAGCTCTTCTGCTATGACCTTAATGCACATGGTGGCAAGGTTGTATCATAGAAATAGAAATAGAATCTGAATTGGTAGCGCAGGAGGGCCCAACTCTAGTCCTGTGGAGGGCCACCGTCCTGCTGGTTTGGGATTTTCTATTGGACTACATTCTGTGGGAGCAAACATGCTTTTTATGCACTTGGAAATTAGAATAACAAGAGTCAAAAATGACTACCAGGCTGGCATGGTGGTTTCCCATGGGGAAGTGGGATGGAGAGAGGACCATAGGAGACCGCTTACTCATTGGGGCTCCCGAGTGGCGCAGCGGTCTAAGGCACTGCATCTCAGTGCTTGAGGTGTCGCTATAGACACCCAGGTTCGATTCCAGGCTGTATCACAACCGGCAGTGATTGGGAGTCCCATAGGGCGGCACACAATTGGCCCAGCGTCGTCCGGGTTTGGCCGTCATTATAAATAAGAATTTGTTCTTAATTTACTTGCCCAGTTAAATTAAGGTTACATTTAATAAAAGGAAGGTAGATAAGTAGGGCAGATCCCTGAAAGATCACTGAAATGTATCTGTAGTAGGTCTATGGTGGTCATGTATAGCATGTACAGTATATTTGTAATCTATGTAACCCCGAATGTCAGAACACTGAAGTTGTTCCATGTTTCTTTCTCTCTGACCTAATGTTTCTTTCTCTCTGTCCTTAGCATCGTGTCCACACCATCCTGAATGCAGACCTGGTGATAGTGATGAAGAGAGGGATCATTCTAGAATACGACAGACCCCAGGCACTGCTGGAGAAAGAGGACAGTGTCTTTGCAGCATTCGTCAAGGCGGACAAGTGACCCATGAGGAAGAGGGAGGAAATTCAAAGCGCATTTGAAGAGCTTATTTCCAAAATGCTTTATCCACCAATTTTTAACATTTGTGCTTTTTCATCAGAAATGTTTGCGTATGTGTATATTCATGTGTGTGTAAAATATTACTATTCTTAGATTTTTTATTCATAGATTTTAGATGTGTAAGAAAATGAGTTTTTTCTAAATGCTATATATTCATTGTTTAGTTGGAATGTAATGTTGGTATCCTGTATATTTGACTGTGATATGTGGTGGTCTCACCTAGATATCTTAAGATGAATGCACTTACTGTAAGTCGCTCTGGATAAGAGCATCTACCAAAAGTAAATGTTTTACATACAGATCTGATATTACTGTATTGACTTTTTAAAATATTTATGTCACACATTTATAATTTGTACATTTCTTACATTTGACTGTGTAGGCGGATATATATATATATACATACATACATACAGTGGGGCAAAAGGGTATTTAGTCAGCCACCAATTGTGCAAGTTCATCCACTTAAAAAGATGAGAGGCCTGTAATTTTCATCATAGGTACACTTCAACTATGACAGACAAAATGAGAAGAAAAAAAATCCAGAAATCACATTGTAGGATTTTTAATGAATTTGCAAATTATGGTGGAAAACAAGTATTTGATCAATAACAAAAGTTTATCTCAATACTTTGTTATATACCCTTTGTTGGCAATGACAGAGGTTAAACGTTTTCTGTAAGTCTTCACAAGATTTTCACACACTGTTGCTGGTATTTTGGCCTATTCCTTCATGCAGATCTCCTCTAGAGCAGTGATGTTTTGCGGCTGTTGCTGGGCAACACAGACTTTCAACTCCCTCCAAAGATGTTCTATGGGGTTGAGATCTGGAGACTGGCTCGGCCACTCCAGGATCTTGAAATGCTTCTTACGAAGCCACTCCTTCGTTGCCCGGGCGGTGTGTTTGGGATCATTGTCATGCTGAAAGACCCAGCCACGTTTCATCTTCAATGCCCTTGCTGATGGAAGGAGGTTTTCACTCAAAATCTCACGATACATGGCCCCATTTATTCTTTCCTTTACACGTATCAGTTGTCCTGGTCCCTTTGCAGAAAAACAGCCACAAAGCATGATGTTCCCACCCCCATGCTTCACAGTAGGTATGGTGTTCTTTGGATGCAACTCAGCATTCTTTGTCCTCCAAACACGACGAGTTGAGTTTTTACCAAAAAGTTATATTTTGGTTTCATCTGACCATATGACATTCTCCCAATCTTCTTCTGGATCATCCAAATGCTCTCTAGCAAACTTCAGACGGGCCTGGACATGTACTGACTTAAGCAGGGGGACACGTCTGGCACTGCAGGATTTGAGTCCCTGGCGGCATAGTGTGTTACTGATGGTAGGCTTTGTTACTTTGGTCCCAGCTCTCTGCAGGTCATTCACTAGGTCCCCCTGTGTGGTTCTGGGATTTTTGCTCACCGTTCTTGTGATCATTTTGACCCCACGGGGTGAGATCTTGCGTGGAGCCCCAGATCGAAGGAGATTATCAGTGGTCTTGTATGTCTTCCATTTCCTAATAATTGCTCCCACAGTTGATTTCTTCAAACCAAGCTGCTTACCTATTGCAGATTCAGTCTTCCCAGCCTGGTGCAGGTCAACAATTTTGTTTCTGGTGTCCTTTGACAGCTCTTTGGTCTTGGCCATAGTGGAGTTTGGAGTGTGACTGTTTGAGGTTGTGGACAGGTGTCTTTTATACTGATAACACGTTCAATTAATACAGGTAACGAGTGGAGGACAGAGGAGCCTCTTAAAGAAGAAGTTACAGGTCTGCGAGAGCCAGAAATCTTGCTTGTTTGTAGGTGATCAAATACTTATTTTTCCACAATAATTTGCAAATAAATTCATTAAAAATCCTACAATATGATTTTCTGGAGATTTTTAAAAGTAATTTTGTCAGTCATAGTTGAAGTGAACCTATGATGAAAATTACAGGCCTCTCATCTTTTTAAGTGGGAGAACTTGCACAATTGGTGGCTGACTAAATACATTTTTGCCCCGCTGTATATAAGGAATTTGGCTAAAAAAAGACATGATTATTTGTCTCTCTGAAATGAAACCATCAAGTGATAGATTTTAAACAAATACATGCCTGTCACTGAAAAACCCCATGACATGATTAGATTGGTGAGTGTTTTCACTATCTCTTTCAGAAGTTCTTTAATCAAGAAAAGCTCATTTATCAACATTTCTGAAAATGGATATATAGCAATTTAGAATGAAACTCTTTACTTGTACCATGGGCTGTATATTATTATTATATTTTTGTACATAAAATGTTAATTATATGTTAATAAAAAACATAATCATTGCACAGCAGTTTTGCCTACAGTTTATTGACAGGAAGGTAGTTTTGTGTGACCTCACAATGTACAAAGCCAAGCAAGTCAGCTGTGGAAGGCTGGGTTAGAATGACACTTCAACGGACTCTGGGCTGTGATCTAGAAATAGTCAATACTATCTAGCTGAAGCAGCTCCCAGACAGACAAAAGTCCCAGGAACAGTGTGTCTTTTTGGAGTTTAGGGTGAGATTAGGGTTCATGTAAGCGTTGGACTTGAGGTTAAGGGCTGTGAAACATGTGACACCAGGGTATCACAGTGCCAGTGCCTGCAATGTGAAAGTGACTGCTGCAAGCAAGGTTTATATTGGACGTGTTTATGGGAATGCCAAAGTTAATATTAACATTTATGGAGTCCCCTGGTTTGTTATGGGGGCCACAGCACCCATGGACATTCTGGAAATGTGAACCCAGTTCAGGATGGGTTTTGTGTATCGTGACTGAGAAAGTTACACAAGGGATGTCAGAAACAAATATTTAGGACCTGAATCATAGCCTTGAAAAACAGCATGAGAGGGATTCAGATTCCATGTGTATGTAATGGGCCTTCTCCAGGGTTGCTGGACAATGGTCCACAAACACCAACACAGTCGTGACAACATCTCTTCCCCCTCAGGAGGCTGAAAAGATTTGGTATGGTCCCTCAGATCCTCAAAAAGTTCTACAGATTCACCATTGAGAGCATCTTGACTGGCTGCATCACAGCTTGATACTGCAACTGTTTGGCATCCGACCCCAAGGCGCTATAGAGGGTAGTGCATAGGACCCAGTACATCACTGGGGCCAAACTGCCTGCGATCGGGGACATCTACAGCAGGCGGTGTCAGAAGATGGCCCTAAAGAATGGTCAGACTCCAGCCACCCAAGTCATGGACTGTTCTCTCTGCTACCGCACGGCAAGCAGTACCGATGCACCAATTCTACAACCAACATGACCCTGAACAGCTTCTACCCCCAAGCCATAACATGGCTACAACATTGTTTAAATAGTTAACCAAATAGCTACGCTGACTATGTGCATTGACCCTTTTTTCACTAACCGTTTTGATGCATCACATACGCTGCTGTTAGTTTATCATTTTGTCACGTTATTCCTAGTTACATGTACATATCTAGCTCAATTACCTGTCACGGTCGTCGTAAGAAGCGGACCAAAGCGCAGCGTGGTGTGAATGCATCATTTAATAGATGATAAAAAACACGAAGTAAACTGTACAAAAACAATAAACGAGCGTGAAGCTGTCATAAGAACTGTGCTGACACAAGCCACTAACATAGACAATCACCCACAAACAAACAGTGAAACCCAGGCTACCTAAGTATGATTCTCAATCAGAGACAACTAATGACACCTGCCTCTGGTTGAGAACCATACCAGGCCGAAACATACAAATCCCCAAATCATAGAAAAACAAACATAGACTGCCCACCCCAACTCACGCCCTGACCATACTAAATGACAAAACAAAGGAAATAAAGGTCAGAACGTGACATTACCTCGTAACCCTGCACATCGACTCGATACTGTTACCCCTTGTATATAGCCAAGTTATTACCTCGCAACCCTGCACATCGACTCGATACTGTTACCCCTTGTATATAGCCAAGTTATTACCTCGTACCCCTGCACATCGACTCGATACTGGTACCCCTTGTATATAGCCAAGTTATTACCTCGCAACCCTGCACATCGACTCGATACTGGTACCCCTTGTATATAGCCAAGTTATTACCTCGTACCCCTGCACATCGACTCGATACTGGTACCCCTTGTATATAGCCAAGTTATTACCTCGTAACCCTGCACATCGACTCGATACTGGTACCCCTTGTATATAGCCAAGTTATTACCTCGCAACCCTGCACATCGACTCGATACTGGTACCCCTTGTATATAGCCAAGTTATTACCTCGTACCCCTGCACATCGACTCAATACTGGTACCCCTTGTATATAGCCAAGTTATCACCTCGTAACCCTGCACATCGACTCGATACTGGTACCCCTTGTATAAAGCCAAGTTATTACCTCGTAACCCTGCACATCGACTCGATACTGGTACCCCTTGTATAAAGCCAAGTTATTACCTCGTAACCCTGCACATCGACTCGATACTGGTACCCATTGTATATAGCCAAGTTATTACCTCGTACCCCTGCACATCGACTCGATACTGGTACTCCTTGTATAAAGCCAAGTTATTACCTCGTACCCCTGCACATCGACTCGATACTGGTACCCCTTGTATAAAGCCAAGTTATTACCTCGTACCCCTGCACATCGACTCGATACTAGTACCCCTTGTATATAGCCAAGTTATTACCTCGTACCCCTGCACATCGACTCGATACTGGTACCCCTTGTATAAAGCCAAGTTACTACCTCGTAACCCTGCACATCGACTCAATACTGGTACTCCTTGTATACCTCGTAACCCTGCACATCAACTCGATACTGGTACCCCTTGTATAAAGCCAAGTTACTACCTCGTAACCCTGCACATCGACTCAATACTGGTACTCCTTGTATAAAGCCAAGTTATTACCTCGTAACCCTGCACATCAACTCAATACTGGTACTCCTTGTATATAGCCAAGTTATTACCTCGTAACCCTGCACATCGACTCAATACTGGTACCCCTTGTATAAAGCCAAGTTATTACCTCGTACCCCTGCACATCAACTCAATACTGGTACTCCTTGTATAAAGCCAAGTTACTTGTATTATTACGTGTTTTACTTTATTATTTCTCTATTTTTTTTCCTCTCTGCATTGTTGGGAAGGGCCCTTAAGTATCCATTTCACTGTTAGTCCACACCTGTTGTTTACAACCCAGTTTCTACCCCCAAGCCATAAGACTGCTACATAATTGTTTAAATAGTTAATGGGTGTCAGAAACACAACACCTGCCCAAGACATCACTGAGACATCACTGAGACATCACACTCTTTTCCCTTCTTTAGCCCCTGTTTCTTGTTTTGTTTTAATCTCTGTTTTTTGTTTAGTATCTACTATTGTAAAGCACTTTGGTTTATTGAAAAATCGCTATATAAGTCCCATGTATTTGTATTATGTTCAGGTCTATTGTCTGAGATGGATGTAGTTTGATTGTGTGTTGTCTAATTATTTTCTTATTAATATATTATGGCATTAGTGTTTGGGAAGATTGTCTATAATTGAGAATGAATAAATAACCTTCCATATGTGAAAAGGTTCTAATTCAATCATTTGAGTTGAAACATTGATGAACTAAATGTAGTTCAGTGATCCCTCGAGGGAAATGCCATCAGCATAGCCCAGACTTTCAGATGATGTTTCATATTAGGCTACTGATCAAGTACAGCTGAAAGAGGAACAGTTTCTTCTGCCTAATGCCTTCCCTGCTCAAGCTCTGGTTTCAACCAGGTCACACCAGATGGTCCACAGGACGTCGGGAAATGTCTTCAATACCGGCCACTAGGGGCAATGTGAGCCTCTCTTACCATCTAGTAACATAATTGTCAATAATTGATTGGATTTATACAATGCTTTTTCTAGTCACCCAAAGCGCTTTAAGGGGGAAGCTCATCTCATCCACCACCAATGTGTAACACCCAATGTCTTGAGGCAGAATGCTCACCACACATCAGCTATCGGGTGGAGAGGGGAGGAGGGATATATACCTATTAGTAATGAGGGGGATGATTGGGTGGCCATGATGGAAATGGGGTCAGGTTGGGAATTTAGCCAGGACACCAGGGTTAACACCCCTACTCTTATGATAATTGCCATGGAATATTTAGTGACCACAGAGAGTAAGAACACCTGTTTAACATTCCATCTGAAAGACAGCATCCTACACAGGGTGATGTCCCCATCACTACCCTGGGGCCTTGGGATATGATCTTAGGAATAGTTCCCCCTTCTGGCCCTCCAACACCACTTCCAGCAGCATCTGATCCATGGCTTAAACCACCAGCTCTGGCTCCCAAGATTGCGCCTTTAATTCCAGTGCTAGGGACTTGTTTTTAGTTTTTCTGTCACTAACCTTAACCCTTACCTAACCAGTCAAAATTCATGCCTAAATTTAACCGTCAAGTTGTTCTGTTTTAACCCTATCCCAAACCTTAACCCTTTCCTTAAACAGTTGGATTGAATGGCTAAACTGAACCATCGAAATACTGAAGAGATTCTGTGAGATCTTGTTGCTAATTTAGCAGCACTGAGCTTCATCTAACCAGCCTGTCTCCCATAGAGATAGTTAGATGACACAACATTGTAACTGTTCTATTATGGCATCTGTGAGAGCATGGGCAGTGCCATTGAGGCAATCTCCATTTTGAAGTAATCAATTATCTTCTTCTACTACTTCTATGAGTTGGTAAACAAACTGGAAGGGTGCATACTGCCACTGAGTGTGTTGTTTGAACAGGTATAAAGCCAAGGTTGGCGATTTATTGCCACTGCAGTTATACTTCATTGGCTGAACCCTCCTGGTGACCTGGATGGAATTATGTGATCCTTCCTTAACCAATAGGAAGTCCCACCCAGTTGACTACTTAAAAATGGCGAAAGTCCTCTAAAATGGGCTTTTGGGAAATGGAGTCCTCTATGTATCTCTATGCTCCCTCATCAGAACAATGGGGCCGGGGTAGTTGTATCACCTCTGGGTAAAACACTCGGGTTAGTAGAAGATTATACCACTCCTGTTACGATATATCTACCTCGTTAATGTTTGGCCTATACATGAGCGAATTCTGTTTTCATCGTGTGGAAAGCGCGCCAGACCGGTGCGTCAACGGCGATGGAAATATCGAGTTGCAGTTCGTGACTGACAGCGGCAGCTGAATCTTCTCATGAGACCTGGGCGGCTATGGTGGTGTCCCTGCCTAACCGATGTGAGGAGCACACATACTTTTAGAGACTGGATGACAGCACAACACTCTCTCCGAACAGCTGCTGTCATTCGGAAGAGTGCTGTCACCGGCGGTTGACCTTCGACTAGAAGACACAGTTGAGAAAAGGAATTCCTTAACCAATATATTTAATCAAGAGAAGAGGTAGCCAATCTTCGTAATCCAAAGCAAGTGGTTAGGGGGTGACTAGTAGGCTATGGGAGCATTATGCTTTCCCGAAAAGGACTGATCCCGGACGACTACTTGCTTACCCGCTTGGCTGAGGATGTCCAGCAGCCTAAATTCAAGGCGTTAAAAGCGCGGAAGGCTCGTTTCGTCGCCAAAAACGGAACCTGTAATGTGGCCCACACGAACATTCGCGAACAGGGACGGTTCCTACAGGATGTTTTCACCACTTTAGTGGATCTAAAATGGCTTCACACGCTTATAATTTTCACTATGTCATTTCTGTGCAGCTGGCTGCTGTTTGCAATGGTTTGGTGGCTCATTGCCTTTGCGCACGGCGACCTGGATCAAAAGGGTAACGACTTTGTCCCGTGCGTGACGGACATCCACTCCTTCTCATCTGCGTTCCTTTTCTCCATAGAGGTACAGGTGACCATCGGGTTCGGGGGGCGCATGGTCACAGAGGAATGCTTGTCTGCCATAGTGGTCCTTATCATTCAGAACATCGTGGGTTTGCTGATTAACGCCATAATGCTGGGGTGTATCTTTATGAAGACGGCCCAGGCCAACCGGCGCGCCGAAACGCTGATCTTCAGCAAGCACGCCGTCATCTCTATCCGAAATAACAAACTGTGCTTTATGATCCGTTTAGGGGACCTGCGGAAGAGCATGATCATCAGTGCCACCGTGCGGATGCAGGTGGTAAGGCGCACCACCACTTCGGAGGGCGAGGTGGTCCCCCTGGACCAGATAGACATTCACATGGACAACCCCGTGGGGACCAACGGTATTTTCCTGGTGGTCCCTCTCATCATATGCCACGTTATTGACAAAGACAGCCCGCTCTACGAGCTTTCGCCATTGGATTTACAAAATAATGATATCGAGGTGGTAGTGGTGCTGGAGGGGGTGGTGGAGACCACGGGGATAACAACCCAGGCCCGTACATCCTACCTGTCTGAGGAGATACTGTGGGGGCAGCGCTTTGTGCCCACTATATCCGAGGAGGAGGGCATGTATGCGGTGGACTATTCTAAATTCGGTAACACAGTTAGAGTAGCGACACCCAGCTGCAGTGCCAAGAAACTGGATGAGAAGGGAGGCATCGCCAGGTTTAAACTGCAAGAGCACGCGACCCCGCGGCCGTCGGTGAGAAGGCGGCGGCTCTCACTACGCATGAAGCAATACAGCACCATCAGCCAACTAGCCTAAATAGCCTACTTTTACAGGTATAAAGGAGTTGCCATTGCATTTTGTATGTGAAAGTAATAATTTTTATTACCTATTGAATTTTAATGGATAACTTTGTAATACTACAGAAATGAAATGTTTATTATGTTCTAGCAGAAAACGAGCTGTCTCCACTATTCCAGTACCATTTCAACATCATCAAATCACCTCTGCTTAGCCTAATACAACATAAGCTAAATATGTGGCTGGCCATGGTTCTGATTTGTGAGCGGAAAAAACGTTGGGTCAATAATATCCATAAAACCTAGCAGTCAATCAAGGAAATGGTTCCAATCGTTTTTCCACCATTTTTCCCATTGTGGATTTTAGAAACACTTAAAATAAGGGCTGTGCTTTGTGTAGGCTTACCCAGGAGTGACATTGTGATAACTGTAAATCTCTCTAGGACAAGGTGACTTTTATCAAAATATTTTCCTGTATTTACCCCACAAAAATAAAATACTAATTAGCTGATGTGTCTATCAGAAATGACTACAAATGCAATGAGACTGCCGAATCAAGGCAAAGAATCTCTGGATTAACTATGTAATGTTAGGTAAATGTAGTAATTAATAAATTGGCAAAATGTCTTTAAATTGACAATTCTGTCAACCGTCTTGTGCAAGTTTTAAATTGACACAATACCTGTTAGTAAAACTGTCAGCCAGAGGTGATGTGCAGGATCTTGCAGGGATTCTTTCTTGCTTGAGAAATGAATCTTTGCTAAGAAGCCATTTTTGTTTCTTTTTGACTATTTTATATGAACATAATCAGTAAGGTGCTTACTTGTTTCGCCAAAATTTGAAATCGAGATAAAAATGTCTGCACTGGAACTTTAAATAGAATGGTTAAATTAGCATTATTTAGAGCCCCCAGATATTAGACTTCTTTTGCATTTAAAGCTGCAATATGTAACTTTCACATAGAAATATGAGTTATAGATCTGTCACTCATCGAAAGCAATTCTAAGAAGTGCAGTGCACCTTTAATGGGGCTCACGCACACTCCCCCCTGTAATTCATACTCAGCGCTGGACCAGAAGAAAAACCTTCACAGCCTGTGGGTATAGTAAAGACCAGGATCAAAGAACACTGTATTTTGTAGCCCAATAGCTCTATTATAGACTGCAGTGTGAATGCGACATTACCTGAAGCATTAGGTGATTTTAGGTGCCTGAATGTCTTGTTTTAACAATCCCACAATATGCACGTATCAAATACATTCTAAATCAGGGTCCTAAATGAAAACATATGCACATGTATGACGGAATGCAGTTTGATAAATTTATAACATTATGCAAAGTTATGCAAGTACTGTATCCAGTTGGGAGGCAGAAGCCAGTGTGTGTACTGGTGCCCAACACTCCCACTGAAGAACGAGCCTCCTGCAGGCTTTCCATCTGGCACTGCATTAAAACCAGTAGAACTGACACTGTGGCCCTTGAGAACTTCAGCACTGCTGATCTACATAATGATGCTCTTGTATGGTAAAAATCACTATGGTGTTTGATAGTGTTTATGCAAAGCTTGACTTCGGCAATAAAGAGGAAATGCCTGTTGAAAAGCACTTGACATGTACTGTGTGTGTGTATATATATATATATGTAAGGATGATATGCAGGAGAGTTTCCTTGGCATGTTTTCCGTGTCATATTTCTATGCATGTCACACATCATCATCATCATCATCATCATCAGGTTGACAGAAGACAACACGAGACCGAGCGGCATTTATGTATTTTATTCGATTATAATCAGCAGAGCTTAAAATATTAAATTGCTTTTAACTTAGTTAATAATTAAAATACATAAAAATAAAAGCCAGAACTGAAGAACCCTGCAAACAAAACCAAATGAAAATAAATAAACAGAGAATAAACCCTCCTCCTCGATACAGAGGCTGTCTGATTGATTCCTCTTTCCTCTCTCTGTACAGTGAAGATGAAGCAGACCGTGCAGCTTTCTATATATGTGTAGAACATCTTTCATTAACTACTTTCCTCTTTGATCATTTAAAAAAGGGAAAATAAAACCCCAAAAGACAAGGGGCTGGGCTGGGGGGCTTCTTCAGCAATACAGAACAGTAAAGCAGACCACACCATACTTCTCCTTTCTCTCCTCCTTTCCTCCCCTCTTTCTGGGCCTGCAGACATTACCAATGTCCTTGTCCTTCTCCTGTGCTGCTAGAGAGGGCAGGGTGGCCAACGCTCCATCACACCGCAGCAAACAGCAGTTCCCTGGGGAAGAGGTCTCCACTCTGCACCAATCTCCCTGTAACCAGACATGGGCACCAGTCTGTCTTGTAATAGCGGGTCTGGACATATTAAATAACTTACATAGAATTTTGATATCTTCTTATCTCCCTGTTTGCGTGGCAGTGCCACCCTATGTCTATACTGCCCCCTATGGGTGGCCTCTGGGACGGATGTTAAAGAGGGGTTCATCAGGTGAATGAATACATGACTAAAGTAATATGAGAATGACAACTGTAATATTGAAGGGACAGAGTAGTTTTGTGAACAGAGAGAGAGCGAGGGTGGGAGAGAATAATAGCAGTGACTTGTGTTCTCTCTGGTCCTGAGTAGGAATCGCTTTCATCATCTCCAGATTAACAACTCAAACAGTGATTGGCTAGTATTGTCCCACTAGGTAGTAACATGGCTCCCTATAGACCCTCCCCCTTCAATCCTCCCACCACTAGGCAGGAGCGAGGAGCCAATACTCATTGTTGAGTCACCTTTTCTCCACACAATAACAACACTATACAATAGTACGTTCAAGCAAAGCAGTCACCATCCTGAACTGTACTTTAGGCAGAGAACAGAGGGAGAGAAGGGCAAACAGAAACACTGTCTCAAATGAGAAAAACAAATACAACTGAATAAAACCTTTCCAACAGAATAAAATAAAAGTAAAACAAAACCAAAATTAAAATAAAAAACATTACATATTTGTTCCTAGTTTAAATTGCAGAGCAGATGGGAGGGATTTGCCCCTGGAAGGAACAGGCTCACACCAATTCCTGTTGGTGTGGCAACACCCCCCCCCCCTCAAATAAACCTTCCTTCCGGCTGGTTGGTGTCAGTGAAATATCAGGTTAGTGGAAGGTCTCTAAGCCCTGCTGCTGGAGCCTGAGGTCTAGGAAGGGGACCAGGAACGTTTCCATCTCTTCTCTATCTTCATCTTCTACCGTCTTCTTCCCGGGGCTGCTTGTCACGGCACCCCCTGCTCATCTCTCCGTCACGTGGTTGTGTGAGGAGGGGGAGGGGGCCGAGTTAGGGGAGGAAGGGGCGGCAGGGGCTGGGGTGGGGGGCACCGGGGCGCAGAGGATTTCGGACAGGTCGTCCATGATACAGGTCTCCTTGGGGTCGACCAGGTTGAATTCCCTTACGAAAACAATGAAATGTGCGTACAGAGTGTTCAAGTGACCCTGCAGGTCCAGGGCCACTGTCTCCTTAAAATGAGCCCAGTAGAGGTGAGCCAGGACGTGGAAGAGGTACCGGCAAATCTTCTTTACCAAAGAGTCAAACGAGTTGGGGAACTCTTTGCCTGCATGGAGAAAGAGAGGAGAGAAAAGGGAGAACGAGCATGGTTAAAAAAATATTGTGGTCTTTTTTAGTTGGTTTGGCATTGCCAAGCTATTATCACAATGCCAAAACTGTTCCTAAAGTCCAAAAATCATTTAAGGACTTCTACTACTTGAGACATTAGAGGGCAGCAACGGCACAGTTCCCAAAGTCCCAGCTTCAGTGTGACGTCAGAGGAGAAGAGGCTACAGTAGTGCCGACTGACCACAGAGAGGCTCTGCATGTCTGGAGTGGACCAGAGCTCAACTCACCATATTTTGTAGGGAAGTTTTCCTCTTCTGTGACCAGCTTCTGCACCAGACTCATGACGAAGTCGACGTACTGAGGGGCAGTGCATTTAGTCTTCTTCCCCCTCTCGTCATACCAGTAGTATATTCTGGACACAAACAGAAAGACAAAGTGGGTTATTTTTCTATGTCACTACTGCCTCATGTGTACATACATGCGCTTTGAAATGTACATCATCTCGGCTGTTATTCCTTCATCTAGTAGTTATTGCTGACAAGTCATCTGATATTTAACAGAAACAACCTGGTAGGTTCAATCACTAACTACATCTCATTATTAATCATCTCTGGTAAAAGGATGAGTACGAACTGAGGCAGCTTTCTTGCACGGCAAGGTGTGCTTTTACAGAAACTCAAAATGGCTGAATCATTCACTTCATAATGTTGAAAGATGGAAGACACAAGGCCTATGAGAGAGCTTGTGGTTAGAACACATATACTCCTACTTTAATCAACAAGTCCCTTTAGAATCTGTGACAGAGCTGCCCCTTTAGAATCTGTGACAGAGCTGCCCCTTTAGAATCTGTGACAGAGCTGCCCCTTTAGAATCTGTGACAGAGCTGCCCCTTTAGAATCTGTGACAGAGCTGCCCCTTTAGAATCTGTGACAGAGCTGCCCCTTTAGAATCTGTGACAGAGCTGCCCCTTTAGAATCTGTGACAGAGCTGCCCCTTTAGAATCTGTGACAGAGCTGCCCCTTTAGAATCTGTGACAGAGCTGCCCCTTTAGAATCTGTGACAGAGCTGCCCCTTTAGAATCTGTGACAGAGCTGCCCCTTTAGAATCTGTGACAGAGCTGCCCCTTTAGAATCTGTGACAGAGCTGCCCCTTTAGAATCTGTGACAGAGCTGCCCCTTTAGAATCTGTGACAGAGCTGTCCCTTTAGAATCTGTGACAGAGCTGCCCCTTTAGAATCTGTGACAGAGCTGCCCCTTTAGAATCTGTGACAGAGCTGTCCCTTTAGAATCTGTGACAGAGCTGTCCCTTTTGAATCTGTGACAGAGCTGTCCCTTTTGAATCTGTGACAGAGCTGTCATGATTTAACAAGGAATGTAGCTTGTCTACAGCTTTAACGTAGATACATTTTTATGGGCAGTAATTTCTATGGAATGGAAACTTGGGTCTGTAGAGGGAGACGTCGGATGGAAATTAAGTGAGACATGTAACAGAGGGAAATGTAGGGAGAAGAACTGACTTGGCTCGGTCCATTTTTTGTTATCAGTCGCTAATACACATAACAAATGGAAAGAACACGTGTAGCAATGGTCGTTTTTGCGACAAAATTTCACCGGCCTGTTCAGGCAGCTACAAAACAGATTCCAAATGCCTGAAGGCTACTGTATGACTGCGATATAACTTCATTGCCCCCTTGCGGTCATACCACGCAATAGGATTTCATGTGGCATTTTGTTAAAATGCCCTTATTGTTTTAACGGAAAACTGGTAAAATAAATAAATAATAAATCCATTTGTCACATATCCCTCGTGTGGATCTGCCAAACAGGCCTCCAGCCCAGCACAGCCAACCACCTCCTAAAATAGACATGTTTGCATATTTTCATTCCAGTGGACTTAGCGAACCCCCTGTCCTGGCCCTTCCATTTCCTGATTGGGCCGAATTCCCTGCAGTCTCGGAGTAACACGACACTGATCCCCCAGTCGCACGGCCGCTCACTCTGACTGGTCAAACATTTCCGGAGAGGGGTGACCCAGTTAGATGGTGGTTGTAACTGAATGCCGCCCCTCAGGGCTAGCCACGGGGTATCATGAGTTAGCAAGGTCAAATGGCAAGTCAGTGAAGCCGCCAAACAAAACTAGCACGGCTACCATGACACTGGCAACCAGGGAATACTGTACTATAGCTAGTAGCGGGATAGTGACGCTAGGCTGGGCATGAGAGCTAAAGGGGTCATAAATTACAGAACACATTACCACAGGCACCACAAGTCAAATAAGAGAACTCAGGGAAGGACCAGCAAGGTCAAAGCTAGCATGGCTAAAGCAAAAGGGAAACAGAGCTATCAGTAGGATAGCTATTAACTAATGAAGCTAGCAGGGTATGGTAGCTGACAGGCTGGCAAAACTAAAAGGGGTAACTGATCTAGCACAGGCACCAAATGAGGCCTTGGGCAGAGCTAGCAAGGTCTGTAGGATCTACCAAGGTCAAGCTAAAAGGCTAATAGCTTGTAAACAACGGTTGGACGATCTCAAAGCTAGCTAGAACGCAGTAGAGGGAAAGGGTGGATGGAGTGGTGAGCCTTTTTGGCTGAAAATACGTTGACATATGTCTTTCAACCAATTGTGCTCACTGGGATGGTTGTGTTAGCACTAGCAGCGTGGTCTGGGATTACACATCCTGAATGTACAGCATCCACATAACTGAACCTGCAGGAGGGATTTACTGACCACAGGCCCAGAACCAACACCAGGACAGGGACTTCACACTGAGGACCTACTGACCACAGGCCCAGAACCAACACCAGGACAGGGACTTCACACTGAGGACCTACTGACCACAGGCCCAGAACCAACACCAGGACAGGGACTCCACACTGAGGACCTACTGACCACAGGCCCAGAACCAACACCAGGACAGGGACTCCACACTGAGGACCTACTGACCACAGGCCCAGAACCAACACCAGGACAGGGACTTCACACTGAGGACCTACTGACCACAGGCCCAGAACCAACACCAGGACAGGGACTCCACACTGAGGACCTACTGACCACAGGCCCAGAACCAACACCAGGACAGGGACTCCACACTGAGGACCTACTGACCACAGGCCCAGAACCAACACCAGGACAGGGACTCCACACTGAGGACCTACTGACCACAGGCCCAGAACCAACACCAGGACAGGGACTTCACACTGAGGACCTACTGACCACAGGCCCAGAACCAACACCAGGACAGGGACTTCACACTGAGGACCTACTGACCACAGGCCCAGAACCAACACCAGGACAGGGACTCCACACTGAGGACCTACTGACCACTCTATGCTGAGGAGATTACAGCACTAACACTCACTGGTTAACATACACACCCCCAGCTACCTCAAAACAGACAAGCTTACAAAGACTGGTACAGCCCACCAAAAAAAACACACCCACCCATTCACCCACCCACAGAAAATGGGCTTAGATAACTACCAAATGGTCCTGTTCCCATAGCTCATGGAAAGTTACCCCTAAAATAGCTTCACAATGCCTGGGGCAAGAGGGCATGGACCGTGACTGTGTGTCTCAGTTGTGAGATGGGTGCGTTCATGCCAGGCGGAGGAAGGAAAGGTCGGGGTGCTGTTACTGTGGAACATCATTAGCCTGACTGGCTGGCTACAGGACGCCACCGCCTAAACTCAGTAACAAAAAAAAACACTGTTTTTCCATGCTTGTTCAATGAACCATAAACAATTAATGAACATGCATCCGTGGAACGGTCGTTTAGACACTAACAGCTTACAGGCGGTAGGCAATTAAGGTCAAAGTTATGAAAACGTAGGACACTAAAGAGGCCTTTCTACTGACTCTGAAAAACACCAAAAGAAAGATGCCCAGGGTTCCTGCTCATCTGCATGAACATGTCTTAGGCATGCTGCAAGGAGGTATGAGGACTGCATATGTGGCCTAAGACAGCATTCCAGGGAGACAGTGGCAGACCACGTGTAACAACACCTGCACAAGATTGGTACATCCGAAGATCACACCTGCGGGACAGTTACAGGATGGCAACAAGAACTACCCGAGTTACACCAGGAACACACAATCCCTCCAGCAGTGCTCAGACTGTCCGCAATAGGCTGAGAGAGGCTGGACTGAGGGCTTGTATGCCGGTTGTAAGGCCGGTCCTCACCAGACATCACCGGCAACAACGTCACCTATGGGCACAAACCCACCGTCGCTGGACCAGACAGGACTGGCAAAAAGTGCTCTTCACTGACGAGTCGCAGTTGTGTCTCACCAGGGGTGATGGTCGGATTCGCATTTATCATCGAAGGAAGGAGCATTACACCGAGGCCTGTACTCTGGAGCGGGATTGATTTGGAGGTGCAGGGTTCGTCATGGTCTGGGGCGGTGTGTCACAGCATCATCAGACTGAGTGTGTTGTCATTGCAGGCAATCTCAACGCTGTTCGTTACAGGGAAGACATCTTCCTCCCTCATGTGGTACTCTTCCTGCAGGCTCATCCTAACATGACCCTCCAGCATGACAATGCCACCAGCCATATTGCTCGTTCTGTGTGTGATTTCCTGAAAGACAGGAATGTCAATCTTCTGCCATGGCCAGCGAGCCCGGATCTCAATCCCATTGAGCAGGTCTGGGACCTGTTGGATCGGAGGGTGAGGGCTAGGGCCATTCCCCAGAAATGTCTGGGAACTTGCAGGTGCCTTAATGGAGGATTTGGGTAACATTTCAAGGCAAGAATGGGCAAATCTGGTGCAGTCCACGAGGAGGAGATGCACTGCAGTACTTAATGCAGCAGGTGGCCACACCAGATACTGACTGTTACTTTTGATTTTGACCTCCCCTTTGTTCAGGGACACATTATTCAATTTCTGTTAGTCACATGTCTGTGGAACTTGATCAGTTTATGTCTCAGTTGTTGAATCTTGTGTAAATATTTGTACGAAGCATAACATGTCAAATTTGCTGAAAATAAAACGCAGTTGACAGTGAGAGGACGTTACTTTTTTGCTGAGTTGATATTACAGCTACAACCCTCCTTGGAAACACTGGAGGCATCCGGATTCATGGGGTTTGGAAAGGTACTTCACTACAATAACAGCACACTTTGTACAGCCACATCTATTTAGCTGTTTTCTACCATGTAGCGTATTATTGTGACCTAACAATATGTTTCACCATACAGGATCCCTTCACATGCCTGACACAGAACATCAACCTCTCCCACTCTTTAGGGTGTGGGTCCCCACAGTAGCAGAGAAGATGACAGCGGGTGTGGGTCCCCACAGTAGCAGAGAAGGGGAAAGCGGGTGTGGGTCCCCACAGTAGCAGAGAAGGGGAAAGCGGGTGTGGGTCCCCACAGTAGCAGAGAAGGGGACAGCGGGTGTGGGTCCCCACAGTAGCAGAGAAGGTGACAGCGGGTGTGGGTCCCCACAGTAGCAGAGAAAGTAACAGCGGGTGTGGGTCCCCACAGTAGCAGAGAAGGTGACAGCGGGTGTGGGTCCCCACAGTAGCAGAGAAGATGACAGCGGGTGTGGGTCCCCACAGTAGCAGAGAAGGTGACAGCGGGTGTGGGTCCCCACAGTAGCAGAGAAGGGGACAGCGGGTGTGGGTCCCCACAGTAGCAGAGAAGGTGACAGCGGGTGTGGGTCCCCACAGTAGCAGAGAACGGGACAGCGGGTGTGGGTCCCCACAGTAGCAGAGAACGGGACAGCGGGTGTGGGTCCCCACAGTAGCAGAGAAGGTGACAGCGGGTGTGGGTTCCCACAGTAGCAGAGAAGGTGACAGCGGGTGTGGGTCCCCACAGTAGCAGAGAAGGTGACAGCGGGTGTGGGTCCCCACAGTAGCAGAGAAGGTGACAGCGGGTGTGGGTCCCCACAGTAGCAGAGAAGAAGCGGGTGGGGACAGCAGAGAAGGGGGGTGTGGGTCCCCACAGTAGCAGAGAAGGGGACAGCGGGTGTGGGTCCCCACAGTAGCAGAGAAGGGGACAGCGGGTGTGGGTCCCCACAGTAGCAGAGAAGGGGACAGCGGGTGTGGGTCCCCACAGTAGCAGAGAAGGGGACAGCGGGTGTGGGTCCCCACAGTAGCAGAGAAGGGGACAGCGGGTGTGGGTCCCCACAGTAGCAGAGAAGGGGACAGCGGGTGTGGGTCCCCACAGTAGCAGAGAAGGTGACAGCGGGTGTGGGTCCCCACAGTAGCAGAGAAGGTGACAGCGGGTGTGGGTCCCCACAGTAGCAGAGAAGGTGACAGCGGGTGTGGGTCCCCACAGTAGCAGAGAAGGGGACAGCGGGTGTGGGTCCCCACAGTAGCAGAGAAGGTGACAGCGGGTGTGGGTCCCCACAGTAGCAGAGAAGGTGACAGCGGGTGTGGGTCCCCACAGTAGCAGAGAAGGTGACAGCGGGTGTGGGTCCCCACAGTAGCAGAGAAGGTGACAGCGGGTGTGGGTCCCCACAGTAGCAGAGAAGGTGACAGCGGGTGTGGGTCCCCACAGTAGCAGAGAAGGTGACAGCGGGTGTGGGTCCCCACAGTAGCAGAGAAGGGGACAGCGGGTGTGGGTCCCCACAGTAGCAGAGAAGGGGACAGCGGGTGTGGGTCCCCACAGTAGCAGTCCCCACAGTAGCAGAGGG
Organism: Oncorhynchus keta; assembly: GCF_023373465.1. Taxonomy (NCBI): domain Eukaryota; kingdom Metazoa; phylum Chordata; class Actinopteri; order Salmoniformes; family Salmonidae; genus Oncorhynchus; species Oncorhynchus keta. The sequence goes on along the minus strand of NC_068446.1, from coordinate 37,206,179 downwards.
ACAGCGGGTGTGGGTCCCCACAGTAGCAGAGAAGGGGACAGCGGGTGTGGGTCCCCACAGTAGCAGAGAAGGTGACAGCGGGTGTGGGTCCACACAGTAGCAGAGAAGGTGACAGCGGGTGTGGGTCCCCACAGTAGCAGAGAAGGGGAAAGCGGGTGTGGGTCCCCACAGTAGCAGAGAAGGGGAAAGCGGGTGTGGGTCCCCACAGTAGCAGAGAAGGGGACAGCGGGTGTGGGTCCCCACAGTAGCAGAGAAGGTGACAGCGGGTGTGGGTCCCCACAGTAGCAGAGAAGGGGACAGCGGGTGTGGGTCCCCACAGTAGCAGAGAAGGGGACAGCGGGTGTGGGTCCCCACAGTAGCAGAGAAGGTGACAGCGGGTGTGGGTCCCCACAGTAGCAGAGAAGGTGACAGCGGGTGTGGGTCCCCACAGTAGCAGAGAAGGGGACAGCGGGTGTGGGTCCCCACAGTAGCAGAGAAGGTGACAGCGGGTGTGGGTCCCCACAGTAGCAGAGAAGGGGACAGCGGGTGTGGGTCCCCACAGTAGCAGAGAAGGGGACAGCGGGTGTGGGTCCCCACAGTAGCAGAGAAGGGGACAGCGGGTGTGGGAAAATACAGTAACGTTAAATGGGGTCAACCCTGTAACATGTTAGTCACCTGACAAATCTGGCATTTCTCAACGGCTTCTCCATTGTTTGTTTTTCCTCTGTCACTACCTCCCAGGGTTTGTAGTGTGGTTTAGCCTAAACGTGTGGATCGGTTTCTTTTACGGTCCTATAACTAGGTGTAGGTGAGGGCAGCCTCTTTCCAAGACGCTACCCCGCCCCGAGAGGGTCAACTCATTGGGTAAATACTCAGTCAACCTCCTCCACTCTGCTTGACAGGGATGAACAGATGAACATGTTATGTCTAACACTTGTTTCACTACTGCAGCGGGATGCCCTGCCTTTGTACCGAGGTAAATAAACAGGAGCTCTCTGTACTGAGTATCGGTATTCCTTTATGAACAACGATGGCTGACGGTGATATTTTACGACCCTGTTTGGACTTCTGAGCTAAACTATCATCAGAGTGCTGGTATAGTGATGACTCATGTTCTCCCATAATGACTTCTATATGTTTGAAAGGGTTTTACGACAGGGGCAACAACTATTAGCTAGATAGTTACGTTGGCATTGGAACGCACAGAAATAAAATCTCCTCAGAACGGTTTGATCTCTGCTCTCTATCCTCACTATGCACCAGTCCAGACAGGAACACTGTGTTCAGAGACCTCACTATGCACCAGTCCAGACAGGAACATTGTGTTCAGAGACCTCACTATGCACCAGTCCAGACAGGAACATTGTGTACAGAGACCTCACTATGCACCAGTCCAGACAGGAACATTGTGTTCAGAGACCTCACTATGCACCAGTGCAGACAGGAACACTGTGTTCAGAGACCTCACTATGCACCAGTCCAGACAGGAACACTGTGTTCAGAGACCTCACTATGCACCAGTGCAGACAGGAACACTGTGTACAGAGACCTCACTATGCACCAGTGCAGACAGGAACACTGTGTTCAGAGACCTCACTATGCACCAGTGCAGACAGGAACATTGTGTTCAGAGACCTCACTATGCACCAGTCCAGACAGGAACACTGTGTTCAGAGACCTCACTATGCACCAGTGCAGACAGGAACACTGTGTTCAGAGACCTCACTATGCACCAGTCCAGACAGGAACACTGTGTTCAGAGACCTCACTATGCACCAGTCCAGACAGGAACACTGTGTTCAGAGATCTCACTATGCACCAGTCCAGACAGGAACATTGTGTACAGAGACCTCACTATGCACCAGTCCAGACAGGAACACTATGTTCAGAGACGTCACTATGCACCAGTCCAAACAGGAACACTGTGTTCAGAGACCTCACTATGCACCAGTCCAGACAGGAACACTGTGTTCAGAGACCTCACTATGCACCAGTGCAGACAGGAACATTGTGTTCAGAGACCTCACTATGCACCAGTCCAGACAGGAACACTGTGTTCAGAGACCTCACTATGCACCAGTGCAGACAGGAACACTGTGTTCAGAGACCTCACTATGCACCAGTCCAGACAGGAACACTGTGTTCAGAGACCTCACTATGCACCAGTCCAGACAGGAACATTGTGTTCAGAGACCTCACTATGCACCAGTCCAGACAGGAACACTGTGTTCAGAGACCTCACTATGCACCAGTCCAGACAGGAACACTGTGTTCAGAGACCTCACTATGCACCAGTCCAGACAGGAACACTGTGTTCAGAGACCTCACTATGCACCAGTGCAGACAGAAACATTGTGTTCAGAGACCTCACTATGCACCAGTCCAGACAGGAACACTGTGTTCAGAGACCTCACTATGCACCAGTCCAGACAGGAACATTGTGTTCAGAGACCTCACTATGCACCAGTCCAGACAGGAACATTGTGTTCAGAGACCTCACTATGCACCAGTCCAGACAGGAACATTGTGTTCAGAGACCTCACTATGCACCAGTCCAGACAGGAACATTGTGTTCAGAGACGTCACTATGCACCAGTCCAGACAGGAACACTGTGTTCAGAGACCTCACTATGCACCAGTCCAGACAGGAACACTGTGTTCAGAGACCTCACTATGCACCAGTCCAGACAGGAACACTGTGTTCAGAGACCTCACTATGCACCAGTCCAGACAGGAACACTGTGTTCAGAGACCTCACTATGCACCAGTCCAGACAGGAACACTGTGTTCAGAGACCTCACTATGCACCAGTCCAGACAGGAACACTGTGTTCAGAGACCTCACTATGCACCAGTCCAGACAGGAACACTGTGTTCAGAGACCTCACTATGCACCAGTGCAGACAGGAACACTGTGTTCAGAGACCTCACTATGCACCAGTCCAGACAGGAACACTGTGTTCAGAGACCTCACTATGCACCAGTCCAGACAGGAACACTGTGTTCAGAGACCTCACTATGCACCAGTGCAGACAGGAACACTGTGTTCAGAGACCTCACTATGCACCAGTGCAGACAGGAACACACGATACCTCAGAAAGGCTCATGTGATTCGAGAATACTCGCAGCATATTCGGACATTCTTTGACTAACAGATACCTCTAAAGTTCTCAAATTTAGAACACACAGAGACAGAGTGAGTGAGTGAGTGAGTGAGTGAGTAGAGTGAGTGAGTGAGTAGAGTGAGTGAGTGAGTAGAGAGAGAGCCAGACAGAGAGAGAGAGCCAGACAGAGACAGAGCCAGACAGAGAGCCAGACAGAGACAGAGCCAGACAGAGCCAGACAGAGCCAGACAGAGACAGAGCCAGACAGAGAACCAGACAGAGAGCCAGACAGAGACAGAGAGCCAGACAGAGAGCCAGACAGAGAGCCAGACAGAGAGCCAGACAGAGCCAGACAGAGAGCCAGACAGAGAGCCAGACAGAGAGCCAGACAGAGAGCCAGACAGAGACAGAGAGCCAGACAGAGACAGAGAGCCAGACAGAGACAGAGAGCCAGACAGAGACAGAGAGCCAGACAGAGACAGAGAGCCAGACAGAGAAGGGACACAAACAACAGAAAGACATAGGGAACATTGAGTACAGCCCTGTGGTCAGGAGCTCTCCTGCTTTCAACAGACGGTCTGTTGCCGTGTCAGCGCATCCTTGATAAATTATCCAATGGGTTGTGAGACTGATAAATAACCCAATTGGAGGTTAGAGAACTGATGAATAAACCAATGGTGGGGGAGATGACTTACGTGTTGCAGGCCGTCATGGCTTGACAGGTGTCTCCAGTACAGAACTCTGAGATGGTGCTGTACTGCAGGTTTATTAGATTGAAGAAGGTCGTCGCTGAAGGGAGAGAAGAGAAACACACTCAGTAATACCCACAGTCTGCTCAAGGCCGAGACTCATCAAATAGTCTACATACATCAAATTCCTTCAAATACTTAGACTGCTACTTTGAACTATTTGATATGCTATTTGATCCAAGTAAGTACTGTTCTTGAACACAATCATTCTGCAGTGTAATGTTTACAGTGAATGGAACAACAAACCCAATGTTTTGTTGACTATATGTCATGTAGAACGGTACAGTTCTGCCCCAGGTATAAGACAGAGGGGGACGAGGTTGGAGGTATTGGCAGGTTACTGAACTGTTGGCTCCATTCATGACCGGTATTTTGGCAACTTCTTTATATGTTTCTCAGGCTTCTTTGGCAAATGTTTGTGGCCAAATGTACATAGCATACAATGTTATTAACAGTTCAGATAAAAAGTGGCTGAAGTCAAACATTCTTCCCAAGACGAGCGCCGTTTGAGTTCCAAGGCAAATTCTATTAGTGGTTGATACGAGTCGATACGGACGGGGCTTGGCCGAGTTGCCTAACTCCCCGATTTCACGCAGAAAAATGCAGTCGCAGGCTAAAACACGTTCCATTTGTTTTTACATGATGCGGTTTCTCAACAGACTGATAAAACAGGGTGTTACAGGACTTACAAACCCCTCGAGAAGATGCCTGTAAACTATCAACAGCAGATATTCTTGTATCGTATAATATTTAAGATAATAGTTAACCGTTTGGGGAGAAGGCACTAGATAAAAACACTATAGAACAGGCAGTGGATTGTCAATGGAGGATGTAGCCATTTCATCCTGCAGGAAACTACAGGGGCTCAGACACTTCCAGGCGAGATGTCAAAGATGGAGATGCCTGAGATGATGTTGTTCTTATAGAGCAGGGGTGTCAAAGTCAAATGGACGGAGGGCCAAATAAAAAATTTAGCTACAAGCCGAGGGCCGGACTGTTCGAATGTTCATTGAAAAAAATTTTAAATGACGCATATAGTCTAGTGAACCTAATTGAACCTACTGAAAACCTAACAAATATATTCCAATATGATCAGATAAATAAAGCAATATTTTCTTATGGCTCTGTCAGTAATCTTTCATTTTCAACAGACACAAAAGACAAATTTCCTTTATATAAAAATCCCCATAACATGAACATTAAATGAAAGAAACCGGTATTCAAGGCACCATCAGTAGCCTATATTTTCTATTTTAGCAAAAGTGGGCTAAATTTACTTAAAAGAAAAAAACAATAATAGCAATTTTCTATCATCCACTCAACTGAAATATTTTTAAAATATAATTGGATTGAAATACAATAAAATAAAGTGCAAAAATCTATTAATCAAAAACAACACTTTGTTTAAGGAGAAGTAACATGCAGTGAAAACAAATATTAAACTTTAACTTTTAAACTTGAACTGAGTAAAAACTCTAAACATGTGATTGCACAGTAATGTTCACTTGTTTGAGGTTGAGGGTGATACTTGGTGGTGTCCCATCTTTTCCACAAGTTCATCAATGTTCGGGGTAAGGCTCTGAGCTGAGGAAATCCTCAGAATTGAGTGGAGGTGTTCAGCAGTAAGTCGACTTCTGTGTGATGTTTTGTTCAAGTTCATCAAAGAAAACAGTTGTTCACACAGGTATGTGCTGCCAAACATAGACAACGTTTGAGCAGCCTGGATGCGCAGCTGGGGCATTGTGTCGGGGAGGAAACGGGCGAACTCCGCAGCACCCACTGCCGCATATTTTGCCCTCAGTGCATCATTGCATTGGAGGTCAATCAACTCCATTTGGAGGTTTGGTGGTGAGCTTTCCACGTCAACAGCAAATGGGTTACCGAGCAGTTCCAACCTGCTTTTTGTGCTTCAAAGTCAGCAAATCGGCGTCGAAAGTCAGCGGCAAGCATACCTATTTTATCAGCCAACTGTGCGCTCGGGAACGCACTGGTAGAGAGCTTCTCTTTCATGGTCTGGCAGCTGGGAAAGTGGCTCAAATTTTCTTTCCGCATCTGCGTCTCCCACAGAGTCAGTTTGGTTTTAAATGCCTTCACTGTACTGTACATATCAGAGATGACACGATCCCGACCCTGCAGCTGCAAGTTCATTGCATTCAGATGACTCGTAATGTCACACAGAAAAGCCATTTCACACAGAAACATTTCGTCTCGGAGTTGTGTTGTGTCTTTCCCTTTGCTGTCCAAGAACAGACAAATCTCCTCACGAAGCTCGAAACATCTTTGAAGCACCTTTCCCTGGCTTAGCCATCGCACCTCTGTGTGATAAGGCAAATCACCATGCTCCGTTTCTAACTCCGTCAGAAATGCCTTGAACTGGCGGTGATTCAAACCTTTGGCTCTGATAAAGTTAACTGTGCGCGTGATGATGCTCATTACATGCTCCATTTTCAAGGCTTTACCGCACAACGCTTCCTGGTGTATGATACAATGATAAGCTGTCAGCTCACCTGTCGCGTTTTCCTCTTGCATCTTTTCCCGTATCTTCGCCACCAGTCCGCTCCTGTGTCCACACATCGCAGGTGCTCCGTCGGTTGTCAAACCCACGAGTTTTTCCCAAGGCAGCTCCATCTCATTTACACATCTTGACACCTCTTCATACAAATCATGCCCCGTAGTTGTGCCATGCATAGGACGTAAAGCCAAAAACTCCTCTGTCACGCTTAGGCTGGAGTCCACTCCGCGGATGAAAATTGACAACTGGGCAATGTCAGAAATGTCGGTGCTCTCATCCACAGCCAAGGAATATGCAATGAAATCTTTTCCCTTTTTCACAAGCTGCTCTTTTAGATTGATGGACAACTGGTCTACTCTCTCGGCAATGGTGTTTCTGCTCAGACTCACATTTAAAAAGAGTTGCCTTTTTTCTGGGCAAACTTCGTCACAAACTTTAATCATGCAGTTTTTGATGAAATCCCCCTCCGTAAATGGCCGGGCTGATTTAGCGATCTCTTCTGCCAAAATAAAACTGGCCTTGACAGCAGCCTGGCCTTGTGATTTGGCTTTTTTGAACAGAGCCTGTCGAGATTTGAGGCCTCGTTTTAATTCCTCTGCCTTTTGTAGCCTTTGTTCCATGTCCATATTCTTGTTTTTGTCCGCGTGTTTCGTTTCATAATGTCGTCTCAGATTATACTCTTTCAGTACCGCCACACTTTCTCCACACAGAAGACACACAGGTTTTCCAGCTACCTCCGTGAACAAATACTCCGACTCCCACCTTGTTTGAAACCCCGGTTCTCAGTGTCCACCTTCCGTTTTGCCATTTTTGATGGGTATCTGAAAGTTAATTTTACTGTGATGCTGACAACTGCTGTGCCAATAAATATTGAAATGAAGCAGCCTACTGCTCGGTGCGTCACCGTTGCATTGTGGGAAATGTAGTATTGGTGCGTGTAAAAGATCTGCGGGCTGCCGGCTTGCTGCGGTCTGCGGGCCGGTTCTAATAATAAATCAAGATCATCCCAGGGGCCGTAAAAAACCTTCTCGCGGGCCGGATGTGGCCCGCGGGCCTTGACTCTGACATATGTGTTATAGAGTCATTAGATAACGTAAGGAGCTGAACCTGGAGCTAAACTTCCAGAGGAGATGCCTGAGATGATGTTGTTCTTATAGAGTCATTAGATAACGTAAGGAGCTGAACCTGGAGCTAAACTTCCAGAGATGCCTGAGATGATGTTGTTCTTATAGAGTCATTAGATAACGTAAGGAGCTGAACTTCCAGAGGATTTAGCTGCAGTGCTGTTATAGAATACACATCCAAAGAGAAGACAGTGAAAAAAGGCAGAAATGTAGAGTACCGGGGAGATATAAGTAAATCTGTCAAGTGTTTAGCTTTTCTGGGAGCGTTATCTTGTGTCTGGTAGAACCTCAAATATGACCCCAAAATGATTTCATTCTGATCAGCTGCTGGTAACTCACTGTTGCTGGCGAGCCATTCGTTGAGGTCTATCTCCCTGGGCAGCAGCACCAGCTCTTTGAGGTCGAAGTCGACCACGCGTACTTTAGTGAACTCCGCCTCCAGATACTGCTTCTTCTCTTCCGCTGGCGGCTTCTTCCCATTGGGCTTCGTCTTAGACTTCCTGTAGGGGACAGGAAGAGAAAGGGGGACAGGTTAGAGCAATTCACAGGGACATTCACAGACAAAAGAGGAACTTTTTAGAACTCTTCAGTTGGACTCAAATCAAGACAGAGACTGCAGCTAGCAACTAAAGTATGACATTGCAGATGGGTGGTTTCGGATGCATTAAATGCACGTTAACGGAAAGTGGAACTGAATATGTAAACAGCCTTTAGCCACTGCTAGCAGACAACCCTGTGTTTCACACTCACAGGTCTGTGCCGGCGTCACCGTGTCTCTCCCACTGTGGGATTTTGAGCCCGCTGAGGGCCATGCACCCAGCGTCTTTACAGACAGCTTTTTGTTCAAGTACCTGACCCAGAGCGTGACTCCTGACCTGCCGTTAGGACCAGTTACCACACAGTTAGCCACCCACAGCGCCATGTACTTCCAGCACTATTTTTTTAGCAGGGGACTGTCATATCACACTCCCACGACACTTCAGGTCCAAAACCCTCCGCCCCCCCACCTGAAAATCGTGTCCACTAATACAGCCTATCCAGGGGTTAACTGTTGAATGGGTTAACAGGCTAGTGAAACAAGTACAGACAAAGGCAGGGTTGTGGGACAAAGAAGGCTTGGCTCAATTGAAGGAAAGACCATTACAGCACAGAGAGGTATTACGTTTGTTTTCCTATTTTCTGGCATCCCTCTTCATGGCAGTCAAGTGTTCAGGGTTTAACATCTTGGGGTTTTCACTGAGCTCTGACTTCTATGGAGTTTCAGAGTACCACTCTAGAACACGATTAGCATTCCAACGGCTTAATTCCTCGCTCCCTCTTCAGTATTTCCCTTCCTCTAAATTTCCATTTCCTTCCTTCCCTGTCCTTAAACAAACCCAAACTGAAGACAGCAAAAAGAGGGAGAGAGCGAGGGGAGTTTCACTTTCTGCCCTGAATTTATTGCGCCTCTGTTGACCTTAATTTCCACCATCCACCCCCTCCAGTCCACAACCTGTCTAAACACAATATAACCCCCCCCCCAGTCCACAACCTGTCTAAACACAATATAACCCCCCCTCCCATGTGTTCTTGGCTCAAGCCTTTCCCTCTCAGATCCGAACTCCTGGAAGACTGGCGCAGGTCCAGAATCAGGAGGAACAACGTGAGAGCAATGTGGCTCTGATGACAGTCTATTCAGCAGGAGCCAATCAGAAGCATACATCTGTGCTTTCCAGTTAAACACACACATTGAAAGACAGAGGAAACTACCATTAAATGTACAGATAATGTCTAGAACGTTCACTGCCAACTTCTCATGTTTGAGGACTTCTGTAACCACCCTCTACTGCAGGTGTGTCAAACTCATTTTGCTACGGGGGCCGAATTTAAAATGTATTTGTAAGTCGCTCTGGATAAGAGCGTCTGCTAAATGACTTAAATGTAATGTAAATGTGTTTTATTTCCTTGCCGTCAAATTGTGGAAAATAATTTCCTCTTGACATGGCGTTGGGAATATAATACTCCCTGACTGTCTAACTTCCATTTCAGTCATTCTTACCGAGCCGGACAGTCAAGAAACTGCATGTATAAATGTCCATTATCCTTCTGCAGTTTCCTTTTGAATTTAATGAATGAATATATTTTGAATTTGAATATACATACATACAAACACTTATAAATATAGAAATATACATATATAGAAATATACACACATATATATATAAATAAAAAGAATACACTACCATTCAAAAGTTTGAGTTCACTTAAAAATATCCTTGTTTTTGAAAGCACATTTATTGTCCATTAAAATAACATCAAATTGACCAGAAATACAGTGTTGACATTGTTAATTTTGTAAATGACTATTGTAGCTGGAGACGGCAGATTTATATGGACTATCTACATAGGCGTATAGTGTATGTAAACTTCTGACCCATCAGTTAGGATCACCACTATATTTTAAGAATGCGAAATGTCAGAATAATAGCAGACAGAATGGTTTATTTCAGCTTTTATTTAGTTAATCACATTCCCAGTGGGTCAGAAGTCTACATACACTCAATTAGTACTTGGTAGCATTGCCTTTAAATTGTTTAACTTGGGTCAAACGTTTCAGGTAGCCTTCCACAAGCTTCCCACAATAAGTTGGGTGAATTTTGGCCCATTCCTCCTGACAAAGCTGGTGTAACTGAGTCAGGTTTGTAGGTCTCCTTGCTCACACATGCTTTTTCAGTTCTGCCCACAAATTTTCTAAAGGATTGAGGTCAGGGCTTTGTGATGGCCACTCCAATACCTGGACTTTGTTGTGGCAAAATGGCTCAAGGACAACTTTGGAAGTATGCTTGGGGTCATTGTCCATTTGGAAGTCCCATTTGTGACAAAGCTTTAACTTCCTGACTGACTGAGATTTTGCTTTAATATATCCAGATAATTTTCTTTCCTCATGGTGCCATCTATTTTGTGAAGTGCATCAGTCCCTCCTGCAGCACCCCCACAACATGATGCTGCCACCCCTGTGCTTCACAGTTGGGATAGTGTTCTTCAGTTTGCAAGCTTCCCCCTTTTCCTCCAAACATAATGATGGTCATTATGGCAAAACAGTTCTATTTTTGTTTCATCAGACCAGAGGGCATTTCTCCAAAAAAGTACCATCTTTGTCCCAATGTGCAGTTGCAAACCGTAGTCTGGCTTTTATATGGCAGTTTTGGAGCAGTGGCTTCTTCCTTGCTGAGCGGCCTTTCAGGTTATATCGATATAGGACTCATTTTACTGTGGATATAGATACTTTTGTACCCGTTTTCTCCAGCATCTTCACAAGGTCCTTTGCTGTTGTTCTGGGATTGATTTACACTTTTCGCACCAGATTACGTTCAACTCTAGGAGACAGAACGCGTCTACTTCCTGAGTGGTATGACAGTTGCGTGGTCCCATGGTGTTTATACTTGCGTACTATTGTATGTACAGATGAATGTGGTACCTTCATGCGTATGGAAATTGCTCCCAAGGATGAACCAGACTTGTGGAGGTCTAAAAAAAAAAATGTCTGAGGTCTTTGCTGATTTCTTTTGATTTCCCATGATGTCAAGCAAAGAGGCACTGAGTGTGAAGATAGGCTGATTGACATCATTTGAGTTCATTGGAGGTGTACCTGTGGATGTCAAGGCCTATCAAAAGCTTCTAAAGCCATGACGTCATTTCCTGGAATTTTCCAAGCTGCTTAAAGGCACAGTCAACTTAGTATGTAAACGTCTGACCCACTGGAATTTTGATACAGTGAAATAATCTGTCTGTAAACAATTGTTGGAAAAATTACTTGTGTAATAAAGTAGATGTCCTAACCTACTTGCCAAAAACTATAGATTGTTAACAATAAATTGGTGGAGTGGTTGAAAAACAAGTTTGAATGACTCCAATCTAAGTGTATGTAAACCTCAGAGTTCAACTGTAATATATATATTTATTTTTTTGGGACCTCCCAGCTCTATGGTCTGACTGTCCCGAGGACTAGAGGGCTGTAGATTAGAAATTAGAGACACACACAAACCAGTAGACAGGGCTGGTCCCTGGTCAGTTCTTGAGCGTTACTGCGGGACCAGGATGGTGACAGCTGTCCAGGCAACGAGATGGACTTATAGAGAGAGGCAGAGCGATTGAAGGAGAGAGTGATAAACTAAGGGGGATAGAAGGAGAGAGTGAGGGTCATTGACAGAGCCAACAGCTGTGAGATCCAGTCAACCATGCAGCTATTGAACCCACAACTGTCAGGCCCCTATAAAGACCTTCAATCAAATCTGAGTTGGCGAATTTGGTTATTGAATTTAAAAAAGGATCACACACACACACACACACACACACACACACACACACACACACACACCTCCCAGAATAAGACAGGCCCTCTGAGTGTTCAGTCTTGTCCGTTTCTCCTCCAGAAACAATCCTGAGACTTCAAAGTCGTGCACGCAAAAACCCTGACAAATACAAACACACTTCAAGTAGTCTGATTGAATAACCCATTAATGTTGGCTAGACTAGGTCCCAGTCTTAAGAGACCCAGCTGGTGAGCGTGACTACATAGTCTATGGCATGCGTGGTTTCCTCCTAGTACCAGACAGTGCCAACTTCCTGTCCATTCACCAGCCAGAGACATGTCTGACCCTGGCCTCTGGTCTGATCTAGCCTAGCCTGGTCAGCAGGACGCATACAATGCCTTTTATGGCAAAGACCCTGCCTGGGAGAACTTTACCAAGAGCAGGCACAGTCCTATGTGAGTATCAGGGGAGGGGTACTAGCAGAGAGGAAGTTCTCTGTATCCTAAAATAAACTAATTGCTCCAGGATGTACCTCCTTGTACCACACATATGTGGGAAGGAGGCAGGGTTTGGAAAATGAGGAAATTAGGGAAAAGGCGAGACAGGAAGTGGCTTAGTGATAGAGAATGTTTTCAAAAGGGGAAAAAAAGTTGGCCAAGAGGGCAGAGAAAGATTAAGAGAAAGGCCTGAGCCAAATGAGAGACGGCAGTACAAGGCCTCAGGCTCTTGACCCTGGGCAGGTGAGAGGTTAGAGAGGGCAGTGTAAGGCCTCAGGCTCTTGACCCTGGGCAGGTGAGAGGTTAGAGAGGGCAGTGTAAGGCCTCAGGCTCTTGACCCGGTACAGGTGAGAGGTTAGAGAGGGCAGTGTAAGGCCTCAGGCTCTTGACCCTGGGCAGGTGAGAGGTTAGAGAGGGCAGTGTAAGGCCTCAGGCTCTTGACCCTGGGCAGGTGAGAGGTTAGAGAGGGCAGTGTAAGGCCTCAGGTTCTTGGCCCTGGACAGGTGAGAGGTTAGAGAGGGCAGTGTAAGGCCTCAGGCTCTTGGCCCTGGACAGGTGAGAGGTTAGAGAGGGCAGTGTAAGGCCTCAGGCTCTTGACCCTGTACAGGTGAGAGGTTAGAGAGGGCAGTGTAAGGCCTCAGGCTCTTGACCCTGGGCAGGTGAGAGGTTAGAGAGGGCAGTATAAGGCCTCAGGCTCTTGACCCTGTACAGGTGAGAGGTTAGAGAGGGCAGTGTAAGGCCTCAGGCTCTTGACCCTGGGCAGGTGAGAGGTTAGAGAGGGCAGTGTAAGGCCTCAGGCTCTTGGCCCTGGACAGGTGAGAGGTTAGAGAGGGCAGTGTAAGGCCTCAGGCTCTTGACCCTGTACAGGTGAGAGGTTAGAGAGGGCAGTGTAAGGCCTCAGGCTCTTGACCCTGGGCAGGTGAGAGGTTAGAGAGGGCAGTATAAGGCCTCAGGCTCTTGACCCTGTACAGGTGAGAGGTTAGAGAGGGCAGTGTAAGGCCTCAGGCTCTTGACCCTGGGCAGGTGAGAGGTTAGAGAGGGCAGTATAAGGCCTCAGGCTCTTGACCCTGGCCAGGTGAGAGGTTAGAGAGGGCAGTATAAGGCCTCAGGCTCTTGACCCTGGCCAGGTGAGAAGTTAGAGAGGGCAGTATAAGGCCTCAGGCTCTTGACCCTGGGCAGGTGAGAGGTTAGAGAGGGCAGTGTAAGGCCTCAGGCTCTTGACCCTGGGCAGGTGAGAGGTTAGAGAGGGCAGTGTAAGGCCTCAGGCTCTTGACCCTGTACAGGTGAGAGGTTAGAGAGGGCAGTGTAAGGCCTCAGGCTCTTGACCCGGTACAGGTGAGAGGTTAGAGAGGGCAGTGTAAGGCCTCAGGCTCTTGACCCTGGGCAGGTGAGAGGTTAGAGAGGGCAGTGTAAGGCCTCAGGCTCTTGACCCTGTACAGGTGAGAGGTTAGAGAGGGCAGTGTAAGGCCTCAGGCTCTTGACCCTGGACAGGTGAGTCTGTGGTCACAGAGAGGGAGAGACAGATCGACATGAAAGACAATGAATGATGGAAAAGGGAAGAGGAGAGGGAGAATAAAGAGGGAAATAGAAGGGGAAGAAAAGAGAGAGACTCATTAATAATTAGCTAGGAGTGTTATCTGCAGTGTCCGAGACTTTAAATTAGGCCAGGAAAAATCAGCCCACTGATGCATGGGAAGACTGGTGTAGCATGGGAAAATAGGACCTTTCCCACCGCAAAGAAGTGGTAGACTGTGACAAACTCAGGAAGAGGAGGACAGGGTGACCGCGTTCGTGTTTCTGGAAACTTCTGTGGATCATTTCAGAAGTGGACCATTCAGTGCCTGTGACCATCACACTTCAAGTCCAGAAAATCCACAGGTTTATCTACCATGGCCACTTTGTACACATGGCTGGCTAACTCTTTAGTTATCACCTGAACAACGAAACATGCACCAAGTCCACCTACACTGAGGCACGAACACACTGCTACTTTAAGGCTTGGAACAAGAGCATTTCCTCATTTATATTAGTGCATTGACTGCAGTATGCAATCTAAGAACATTTGGTATGACTTACCCCTTTGCTAACTTTACCCATGTATTTACTTTCCCCTCAGTCAGTGTCACCTGCTGCCAAGCCCAATATTGCACAACTGTTGCTTAAATTGCCTGGTGAATTTGGGAAGCATCTAACAATTGGCATATGGAAGTGGTTAATGCAATCTGTGACAGGGAACAACATTCAGCATCCATTCAACAAAGTTCAAGTAAACAAGATGGCTTCCAGCACACTGATCTAGGATCAGCTAACCCTAACCCTCCCCAAAACCCTCAAAAAAAGAGGAAAAACACATTGTCCTCATGATGGTTGAGGTTTTGACTTAGGGAGAACTTGTGCTTAGAGCGTAAACAACAAAGTTATGCCAGACAATGTGAGGAGTTTTTCCCCCTGAAGAGTAGCTATGATGGATTTCTGAAGCGCCGACTGAGCAGGTTTCCATGTAGCCCTGGTATGTGGAGGTGAACTCCGTCCACACCAGAGAAACATGCTGCTTTTCTTACCACCTGGACTTAATGCAACACCAGCTGACCAGCAGTGTTTTCAGTGGAAAACCACCCTACAGTATTTACAGTGACGACAGAAGAGACAACATCAGGAACAGAGGCGTAGATGTTCTTGCTGTACTTTTTGGACCAGCAAAACATAAACAACAACCCTAGCAACACAGCAAAACATAAACAACAACCCTAGCAACACAGCAAAACATAAACAACAACCCTAGCAACACAGCAAAACATAAACAACAACCCTAGCAACACAGCAAAACATAAACAACAACCCTAGCAACACAGCAAAACATAAACAACAACCCTAGCAACACAGCAAAACATAAACAACAACCCTAGCAACACAGCAAAACATAAACAACAACCCTAGCAACACAGCAAAACATAAACAACAACCCTAGCAACACAGCTAAACAACCCTAGCAACACAGCAAAACATAAACAACAACCCTAGCAACACAGCAAAACATAAACAACAACCCTAGCAACACAGCAAAACATAAACAACAACCCTAGCAACACAGCAAAACATAAACAACAACCCTAGCAACACAGCAAAACATAAACAACAACCCTAGCAACACAGCAAAACATAAACAACAACCCTAGCAACACAGCAAAACATAAACAACAACCCTAGCAACACAGCAAAACATAAACATAAACAACAACCCTAGCAACACAGCAAAACATAAACAACAACCCTAGCAACAAAGCTAAACAACCCCAAGATAAGTCAGAGGCCACAACATATTTTACATTTTATTTAACCAGGTAGGCTAGTTGAGAACAAGTTCTCATTTACAACTGCGACCTGGTCAAGATAAAGCAAAGCAGTGCGACAAACACAGTTCCACATGAGATAAACAAACGTACAGTCAATAACATTATTGATTCACAAAAAGTGAATCAATCCGAAGTAAAAAAGGTTCCTTCCTCCTGTTGTGATCTGACATTGGCATTTTAGTCATTTAGCAGATGCTCTTATCCTGAGAGATTTACAGTAGTGAGTAGATACATATTTGTTCCATTGGCAGTTCATCCCAACTGTAATAGAGGATCAATACGTGAGCAAGATGCTTGAACCCTACTGCATACACTCAGCTCTTCTCCATTTTGTAAGGACAAACTTTGGCTTGAGAATATCAGCTTTTTAGATTCCTTGATTCCAGTTAGACCTACAGATCTATTTCAGGCATCTAAATTGAGTATACTTCTCAATGGCTCTTTTCCCTGAAAAACCACAGACCGAGGAGGTGCAGGCCGAGCCATAACAGCCATTACTGGGTTATAAAGATACAGGAGTGAGGGCAGAAATCTCCATACGTATCATACTCAGCTAGTCTCGGAGGAAATGTGTAACAATGGCAGTCTTTTCTGATTTCTTTGACTTTTAGAAGTCACGGCCAAACTGTCCTGAGGCCTGTTTGATGCAAGTCTTCTATAGCCATGTGACGTCTGTTACATCGGTCTTTCTTATTAACCTTGTTGAATGTACTTTCATGCCATGTTACCCACAGTCACATTCATTTCCCTGCACGGCACAGAGGATCACTGATCACTGGACAGAGGCTCGCTTACAAAAATGTGTTAGAGGCTCGAGGTCCCTCCTCCCCATGCTTCTGTGCTGCCATAAGGTTACTTATAAGCGTCACTCTGTTCACTACATGCGTGTGGGATCTTTGGAGCAGCGGACACTTACATTTTTATTTTTTTTATTTGACCCCCTTTTCTCCCCAATATCGTGGTATGGTGCGTGATGAGACAAGGATATCCCCCTACCGGCCAAACCCTCCCTAACCCGGACGACGCTAGGCCAATTGTGCGTCGCCCCACGGACCTCCCGAGCGCAAACCCAAAGTCTCTGATGGCAGCAGAGAACACCTTTTGGCAACATGAACACCTCGCCGTTCCCACTCCCATTCACAAAGGGCGATAGCAACGTTTTTTTTGTTTTGTCAAGCAAGGAAGAGTAACCTTCCCATGCTGGTAGTAGCTAACTGGCAGCCCGGCCAGCTTGCTTAGCCTGGCTACAAACATATCAAGCTAGCTAGCCTTTAGCTTCCCACATCTCCATGGGAAATAATCAGATTTATAATATTTTTTTAAATATGCCCTGGCAAATATTATTCTACTTGCCGGTGAAAACTCAAACATTATCCCAGTTTGATATGCTGCTTGTGTATTCATTCCCATATCAGCTACAAATAGAAAGCCATCATGTTTTGGTCATGATGAGGAAAAGCACCTGGCTAGCTAGTTGGCTACAGCAGGTTCCATTTCACACCCTTTTTGTGACGAAAAGCGACACTGCAACAATGCGCTCAGCATATAGCTTCTCCGGTGAGCATGGAGTAAGCCATCGGGTCTAAGCCCCATTCAGAGCTCCACTTCCCATACTGAGCACAAGGGACCACCCCGCTGACACAATGTAGGGTCATCAACATCACAACACACGTGTGAGAGAGAGGAGAACATCTTCGGGGCCTAGCCCCATCTGGTCCAGTATTGCACTAAGTTATCCTTCCGACATTTCCTTTAAGTAATTACTGATTTCACAAGATGCAAGGTTTTCGCCACACCTTGTTCACCGATCCAGTCATATCAGTGATTACATAAAGAGGGATTTTTCATGCACTCAAACAAAGTCAGGATTTCATTGTGCAGTCTTCTCACAGGCCCTAGTTATCCTAACCCATACATCTCAACATGAATTGTACCCACTTCAACCACCATGTAACCTGCCTCTATATTCAGCCGTTTCACTATTGAGGAAACAAGGTTGGGTAATGTTGTTTTCTTCCCTGTGAGCTGAGAACTAGGCATACTGTAGGCCTACTTATTAACTTCATATAACCATTTTGTTGTTCTTCCTCAAACGTCACTGGAAAATCCCCTTGAAGGTCATAAAAGCAAACCTTTAAAGGCGGTACATGTAGGTAGGCCACATGCATCAACCAATTTCAAATCGCCGTGGTATTCTAAAGTAAATTAAGTTAGGCAAGGGTATGAAGAACTTGTCGTTACCCGTTAGGTTTTACAGATTGTTATCCGCTACGGTAATGTAGGGCTGACCCCGTTTAGTCCACTGGTTGATTGTTTGGTTGATAGGCTGTTGGTCGACCGAGATTCCTTCAGTTGAGCAGTAGTGAAAACAACAACAAAATCTATATATAGAGTGTACAAGAGACCAGTCTGATTCGTGCATGTCTGAGTGGACTAATCCATTGTGGACGTGGGGATGGTACTCTAAGACATGTGCTACTGAAATTGTATGTGGTTATATTACATAAGAACAATTATGCAACACTAATACAATTTATTTTATAACAAATGCGCTTTCTCCGCGGTCGCTGTTCACGGTTCTGAAAGATCAGAAAGCTGTTGAATTTGCACCTTTTCCTAGAACATGTTGCAATGTGCATAATTGCAATGTTAACCAGCATTTTGGTGTTGAGAAGAATGCAGCGGAGGCAGCAGCAGAACAAGTAATAGACAATAAGGCAAACGCTGTTTTCTCTAAGTAAAGTGAGGAGAGTAAAACCCCAACTTAATTAGGTGTATAATCAGTAGCCTCACTGTTAAATGTGCCTGGCTTTATAAATGATCTATTTATAGAAATAAGACAGATCCTGCTTCTGTTGCCTGTTTGAGTGTTTGTTTAACAGCCTCCTGATTCCGTGAGCACCAAGCCTCATAGAACGACATGTCTTGCAAACAATTTCACAAACTGGGCTGTTTTTAATCTGTGCTTTGCTGTGATAAAGGCCTTAAACATTTGATCCGTTAGGACAGGCTCTCTGGTATTATTTCACGTATTTAGTGTCGCTTACAATGTTCCAAATCGCCCGAAAAATGTATAAACGCTCCTTTTTCTTGTTCTCATTATTATCATCATAATTTTAATAAGTAATGTCATTATCATGAGTAGGCTTAGTATCGCAGCCTTGTAAAACTAAGAGCGCATCCTGTAAATTACTGAGGCCTATATTCCATACAGGCTACTGTATCAATCCATCATTCATTCATGTCATCACACAGCATACGAGTAATTCATGATTTGAAATGCAAATCAAGCATTTTAGTTTTAAAATCAAATAAAGCAAGCTTTGAACAATTAGCTTAAACAAAAAAATAAAATTGCATTCACGAATGAATGCGACTGTTTTTAGTCTTTTCTGTGATAAGGGCGTAACACTCTCTGCGAAGCTGATCATTTGTTTAGTGTTGTTTACATTGTTCCACACTGTCAGAAAAAGTAGATTGTAATTTAACAGCCCCTGTTTGGCACACATAATATGCACGCAGCACTCACCTTATTATTCTTCAGCTCCAGTATTTTACACAACTAGTCAAATTTATTCCACACATCTGACTTCCCATTTAACTCAAGAGCAACCAGTTGCCTAAACATTCCCGTTTAGAGTTTGTCACGTCCTCTGCATCCATTTAGCTGTTACAGTGTTCAGAGTTTGCTTAACCAATTTTTTTATGTGATTCTGATATGCTATAGATCAGGCCCTATTGGTCACGTGCATGCGATGCATACATGCATTACAAAGAGAGCAATGGCTAAGGGAATGTTTTTCCTAAACAAATGAGGGTCTTTGATAACTTTTTGGTAACAGTGTGCTTAATGCAGACAAGCTTAGTGAATATAGTTGATTTGAGGTCGACCGATTATGATTGATACCGATTATTGGAGGACCCAAAAAAAGCCATTATTAGGACTGTGTGTTTCCAGGCTTTTGCCCTTTGTGCTGGTTGAAAAAACTCCTGTGATGGAGGTGGAGGTAAGAGAGGGGAAACTTAAGAGAGAAACCAGCCAGCATGTCAGTGTGGCCACTCTGTCCCAAGAAGGATTAGCCTCATTATGTCTCTCAAAGACTTCACACGGAAAGGCCACACAGACAGGGCCCATGGTTAGGGCCACACTGACAGGGCCCATGGTTAGGGCCACAAGATTTAAACTGACTACGTTGATGAGGCAAAATACTTGGCCAGCGAGTCCAAATTACAGCCTATTTTGGTGTTTATAAAAGAGTTTCCTGATTTTAGGCTAGGTTGAAGATAACGAAAGGTTAAGACAATGGGATTCTAATTTCCCATAACTCTTTGCAAAAATGGGACCAGCGAATTTGTTTATTTTCAAAACGCTGCCCCACTTTAAGTCTGAGTTATGTCTTAGTATGCAATGCTGAAACAGGCAACCTCAAAAAAACATGCTTTGTGTAACAGTGCATGTATAAGTGCTGTTGTAATGTTTAGAGAAAGAAATTAGTTTATGGTCTTTCAATCTAAAACACCTCTAAATATGCAGTGTTTGAATAAAACGGAGGCTTTAATTATTTACAGCGGTTGAGGAGGCGTATCACATTGCTCTCATTCTTGTTCAGTCTTGCTGTGGAGATCTGTCGTGAAGTCGCTGAGTGCTGGAAGCCATGTAAAGCTTAGGGGGTTTTGCCACATAGCAGCAATTCACTAGTCAGAGGTAGCCTAACACGGAACTGGAGAGTTAAATAAGGCTGTAATAATTACAACTAAACACAGACAGCAATTTCCTTTTTAAATTCTGAGCTGTGAAGAATATTGCAAGGAGAAAAGTGGCTTATGCAAGTATAGCTTTGCAGTGGGAAAGTTGACAGCACATTTGCGTTTCTAAAAGTATCTAGATGTTCAGTGCCAGATTTCATAAAACTGTCTGCAACGTGGTCTCAGAACATTTGGTATTATTCTGTACGTAAACCAAGACAATCCATAGTATATGTTACGTTTCATATGTATTAAATTTGTGGATGTCCAGCACCCATTTCATATGATCCACTATACAGACACTTACAGTTGACCGGGGCAGCACTAGCAGGGCAGAAATTTTAAATGACTTGTTGGAAAGGTGGCATCCTATGACAGTAACACGTTGAAAGTCACTGAGTTCTTCAGTAAGGCCATTCCAGCGCCAATATTTGTCTGTGGAGATTGCATGGCTGTGTTCTCGATTTTATACACCGGTCAGCAACAGGTGTAGCTGAAATAGCCAAATCCACTATTTAGAAGGGGTGTCCACATACTATGTAGAGTATCACGAATTTCCAAGACGTATGATATGTTGCAAATTCCAATTGGTTGGGGCTAACACTAGCTAGGTGGCTAATGCTAACATTTCCTAGGCTAGGGGTTAGGTTAAAGGGCTAAGGTTAGATAACATGCTAAGTAGTTGCAAAATAGCTTTAAAAAATAGTAAGTACACTGAAAAAAAAACGCAACATGCAAGAATTTCAAAGAATTTACCGAGTTACAGTTCATATAAGGAAATCAGTCAATTGAAATATATTAATTAGGCCCTAATCTAAGAATTTCACATGACTGGGAATACAGATATGCATCTGTTGGTCACAAATACCTTAAAAAACGGTAGGGGCATGGATAAAACATTTTTTTTTAAGTTAGTATCTGGTGTGACCACCATTTACCTCATGCAGCACGACATATCTTCGCATAGAGTTGGTCAGGCTGTTGATTGTGGCCTGTGGAATGTTGTCCTGCTCCTCTTCAACGGCTGAGCAAAGTTGCTGGATATTGGCAGGAAATGGAACACGCTGCTGTACAAGTCAATCCAGAGCATCCCACACATGCTCAATGGGTGACATGTATGGTGGGTATGCAGGCCATGGAAGAACTGGGACATTTTCAGATTCCAGGAATTGTGTACAGAACACTGTGACATGGGGCAGTGCATTATCATGCTCAAATATGAGGTGGTGGCGGTGAATTAATGGTAAGACAATGGGCCTCAAGATCTCGTCACAGTATCACATTGCCATAGATAAAACGCTATTGTGTTCATTGTTCTTTGCTTAAGCCTGCCCATACCATAACCCCACTCTGTTCACAACCAGGATTCATCCATGAAGAGCTGCAGTTGTGAGTCCAGATGGACGTACTTTAACATTTTCTAAAACAAAGTTGGATGCGGTTTATGGTAAAGCAATCAACACATTCCTGTAGTCAGCATGCCAATTGCACGCTCCCTAAAAACTTGCGACATCTGTGGCATTGTGTCGTGACAAAACAACACATTTTAGAGTGGCCTTTTAATGTCTCCAGCAAAACCTTCACCTGTGTAATGATGTTGCCGTTTAATCAGCTTCTTGATATGCCACACCTTTCAGGTGGATGGATTATCTTGCAACCTGTGGATTGCTAGACGTTCGCGTTTTAAGTCCGACCAACCACCCTCCATACCAAACGTAAGATAATTGGATTGTCCCGGGTTTACTTTTACTATGTTACGTCTAATCTATGATACCAGTCTGTAAAACTACATGTTTGAGAATCCAATTTCTGCTGCCACGGATCAAACCAAGAACTGATTCAGAGACGACCTTTTACCGATATGAAAATGAAGGTATTGGCTATCTACTGCTAACATTTTGGCCGTGACACACAACATGGCTAGAAAACACTGTTGCTGCTACTACTACGGAATCGTGTCAAGTCGATAACCTACTTTGTGCATAGTTTAAACAAACTGTACTCCAACGTTTTAGAAATCCGAAATAAATCTAAAACGTCAAGTTTATGCTTAGCAGATGTTTTTTTACAACAAAATTATATTTCCCAAATCAGACAGTGAACGTTCCTTTTGCTGTCCCATGGAAAGTTCCACTATAAACCAAGCATGCTGCTGTCATGCGTACCGTCGCGAGCCCACTGCTGCCTTGTCTTCACATTATGGAGAAGGCTCGCAACAAGTATGATGAATATAAACCATTTAAACCTGACATTCAAACATATTGTTATTTTACCTTAAAACTTTGCCCACCGCCTGAAGAACCATTTTACAACTTAATCCGCTTTTTGCGTTCCTCTGTGAGTGCATATCCGTATTTTCGCCTGAAATAGAACAGTAATCTCCGACCATACTTGAATGGAAAAACGTTTAAAAACTTTATCGACTCCGTCGCTCTCGGATGAGGCTCCAAAATTAAACACTTCAACTTTCTCATGTACAGTGAGTGACCTGAAGAGAAACTTATTTGTGGCTTTCGCAACTGCCAGCCCCCCTTCTCCACTTGCAGCCAATCCGTGGAGAGGAGAGTCCTCGGAGTGCGAAAAAAGAACCCACACAATACTTACGTCACAGCCTTATTATGTAGAGGTGATCCACGGTTGTCACTAGTTACCATAGCCACAAAATCCAAAATGGTCTATATCGTAAAAATGTATCTCCTAATAATTCGAAAGATCGATTAAAAACCTGGTTTTCTGAGCAGATTATGCATACTTCGATTTTGACTTTTGACTGATTATGATAATCAGAGTATGGTGTTTACATGACTAATGCCATGCGAGCTGTCTGATTTATGTTCCACAGGCCTCCAATAATCTCACCAGACAGGTTCGTTGCATTGAGAGGCCCAACGCCAGAAGAACGTGCTGAGTGCGTTTAATAGGCTACATGTTGAGACGATAAGGCCACATTCTTGTGTCTGGCTGAACCTCACTTGGAACTAAACTATGAGGCCGGGAGACAAGCAGTAGATGGACATGTAGCTACTTGACTTCACAACAGGGCTGGTGGTGAGAGACGGTGCTTTGCCACAACAGGGCCGGTGGTGAGAGACAGTGATTTGCCACAACAGGGCCGGTGGTGAGAGACGGTGCTTTGCCACAACAGGGCCGGTGGTGAGAGACGGTGCTTTACCACAACAGGGCCGGTGGTGAGAGACGGTGCTTTGCCACAACAGGGCCGGTGGTGAGAGACGGTGCTTTGCCACAACAGGGCTGGTGGTGAGAGACGGTGCTTTGCCACAACAGGGCCGGTGGTGAGAGACGGTGCTTTGCCACAACAGGGCCGGTGGTGAGAGACGGTGCTTTGCCACAACAGGGCCGGTGGTGAGAGACAGTGATTTGCCACAACAGGGCCGGTGGTGAGAGACGGTGCTTTGCCACAACAGGGCCGGTGGTGAGAGACGGTGCTTTGCCACAACAGGGCTGCTGGTGTTACTGGTGAGAGACGGTGAGGCAAACCTCCAATCATGGAAAAGGGGATACCTAAGCAGTTGTACAACTGAATGTATTCAACTGAAATGTGTCTTACGCATTTAACCCAACCCCTCTGAATGAGAGAGATGCGGGGGGCTGCTTTAATCAACATCCACATCTTCAGCGCCCAGGGAACAGTGGGTTAACTGGCTTGCGCAGGGGCAGAATGACACATTTTTACCTTGTCAGCTTGGGGATTCGATCCAGCAACCTTACAGGAATGAGTGTGAACACGGGAGGTGGTGTTTTTAATAGTTTGGGCCAAAGTCTGAGGTCTAGTTCAGAGGCATGACAATGTAGACTTGGTTGATATCGATCCTCAACTTTGAGAGTACAAAGACAGTAGAAAAGCAATCTTGAAATAGGCCTACTACAGTAAAAGGCAGTGAGAAGGAGGAAGGTCAGGTTATGACAAATGATCATGAGTTAAAAGGAATACAACAAACTGTTCTCTCCCTACTTTCCTCAGACACGTCTCTCACCATCTTTCATTCTCCCTGGCTTTCTTTCTTTTCTCTTCTGAACCCATCTCTTTCTCTCAATTCTCCCCTTTCTCTGGCCAGGACTGGTATCCATTGAAATATCTCATAGTGCTAATCTACAATCAGCCCCCCCCCATCCATATAATGTAATTCATTATGATCTAAATCTCCTACTCAAGAGATGCTATGTGAATATGGGCCCTAGTCTCTCTCCCTTTCCCCCCCTCTCAGGCTGGACCGGTGGGGTTGCAGCTACAGCTGACGACTGTAGCATGAACACTCACAAAGACACAGTAATCTGGGGGACCTCTGGAGCCCAGATCACTCCCAGTGTGTGTGTGTGTGTGTGTGTGTGTGTGTGTGTGTAAGTGTCAGAGTACGTCAGGGTCTGGGCTCCAATCATTGTGTGTCAAGGTCAATTCCATTTCCACCAGTCAATTTTTATACGCGTGTGTGTTTGCAAGAGAGAGCCCCTGCGTGTTTATGCGCTGTGAGTTGCTATCTATTTGTGTGTGTTTCTGTGACTTTCTGAGAGTGAGAGAAGTGGTCTGATAGGGCCCTGTACAGGTCCATCTGCACACTCAGCCAGCATAACTCCTCTCAAGGTGTCAGGTCAGCTAGCTCACATAATCCCTTAGAAGACTTCCGCTTCACAATTTCACATCTAAGATGTTTGGTGCAGTATTCCTCAAGTGAAAACATGTGCATGAAAACGATTAGTCTCTCGTTGAATGACAAACACTTCAATGAAGAATCCCTACTGTTGACCAATCACCAACGAAGGGGCATAGACGTGGGCCACTGACTTTGGCTTGCCTCGAGAGGAAAAAAATGTGCGCATGAACAGCTGAAAAAAACCTTGCCGGACACAAAAACAAACAAAAACGTCCCAAAATGTCATCATGATATATGTACAAACTGTTTCGGATGGGAAGCATACAGACGCCTCTAGGCACGTCTCCCCGTCTGGCCCAAGCACAGCGTGCTCTGGTGCTCCAGAGCCTCGCTTTGAGTGGCTTCTGCTGTGGTGAGTAGAAAGAGAGAGAGAAGGGGAAGGAGAGAGGGGAATGAGGCCAGAACAGGGTAGAGACTTTTCCCAGGAGCTATTTCTAACCTCTGCCTGGCTCTGGGCTATACCGATCAGAGAGAAAGGGGTGAGAGAGGGGGAGGTAGAGAGGGGGAACAGAGTGAAGGAGAGAGAGAGAGAGAAAGAGAGGGGGTAAAGAGAGACCGGGGTAGGTGGTGAAATTACACTCACAGAAGTTACGTTTACTGTTAAACAATAAAAAAATTCACTTCTGTTAATTATCTACTTCACTTGCTTTGGCAATGTTAACATATGTTTCCCATGCCAATAAAGCTTTGAATTGAATTGAGAGAAAGCAACAGTAGTGAGAGCGACACTCGGGCCATGAGTCAACAGTCCTACCTGGCTTCGGGCCATACGTACTTGAGGTGGTGACAAGTTGAAGTAATGGAATGGAAATGGAACTTTCCATAGATTAGCTTACAACTATTAGATCAGAAGACAGCCATTCAAGATCACTGGACCAAAGCCAGGGCCTCTATTCAGAATTAACTCCATTCAAGACAGTGGGCTCAATCAGGCTTCAAAGACAACTTAATGAAGTACAGCAATTCAGTTAGTGGATAGTACTAATCCATTATTGTATATGAGCCCATTTGGGTGGAAATGATCCTGATAACTATAAGTAATTAATTGGTGTTGTAGGCAGGCTAATATAGTTAGCACTGGTGTCCTACGTCAGGGGTCCCAAACTTTTTCACTCGGGGGGGGCTTCCAGCATTGGGAAACATACCGCGGCCCCCTGCACACACACGCCACGTTTATTTCTGTGTGCACAAGCACTGTCCATGACACACTGTTCACGCCACTCGTTGGTGGAGTGAATTTAGCAGATTTAAAGATTATTTCCTGCAATTCTACACATTTTGTCATGTGGTGCAAAGAACATTTTGCAGTTTTAAATCAAATTCTCAATTCTGTACATTTTGCCATGTCTAATGTGTATTCATGTGATATTTGCACCCCACAGTTTGGGAACCACTGTCCTATGTAACCCAACCTCATATAGAGCCTTACAGGTAGAAATCAAACCACTGACTACAGATCCAGCCTACAGGTTCTAATCCTTCACACAAATAAACATCATTCTTACATAGCCAAAGATTTGACGTGAGTGGAAAGTGCGGTCGGACACGCTTCTTCTTCTACCGGACAGAGACGACTATGATTCTTAGCTACTGTTGACGTCTGGGAAGAAGCTGCCAAGAAGCTACAAGACATCACTCACCTCGGTCACCTGGTTTTATCTCAGGCTATAAACATTATCTCACGTTCTCAGCCATTAACTAAATTCCATGGAAGAAACACACATCTAGGCTAAACATTGCACTTGCATAAATCCTATTCTGTATAACAAACACTAAACATTAACTAAATGTCACTGGATTGGTATAAACGATCCTTTGTTTGACATGCTAAGGTCTTCTTCCTAAACATGATGTCACGCCATAGGACTCATACGGCCTAAATCACATTCTGAATCATTCAGTGGGGACAGTGGGCTCCTGAGTGGCGCAGCGGTCTAAGGCACTGCATCTCAGTGCTAGAGGCATCACTACAAACACCCTGGTTCGAATCCAGGCTGTATCACAACCGGCCGTGATTGGGAGTCCCATAATTGTCACAGCGTCGTCCGGGTTTGGCCGGTGTAGGCCGTCATTGCCAATAAGAATTTGTTCTTCACTGACTTGCCTAGTTAAATAAAGGTTAAATATAAACTAACCAATAGGGTGGTGAGGAGATATCGGCAAATTCTATACTACTTACACCGTCAGAAACAGCTTCCCAGCAAACCACAGTGTCCTGCTTTGAGGCCCATATGAAATAAAAACACAGGAGGAAGGGGAAAGGAAGAGTAAGAAGAAAGAATTGAGTAAAAAGATTGCTCTAAACACTGACGTCAATGGCCAGGTCTGTTGACTCGTTTCTCCAGGAAGGACTTTGGAGTGAGGTATAGTCTAAATCGGATTACTGTTGCTCAATCAACCATCTATTGATATCTATCATCCAACTCGAGAGAGAATGCAAGCGAGACAAAAAAAAAAGGCGGTATGGAAAAATGCCATTAATTTAAAAAATGTAGGCAAACGTCAGTGACCAGAAAAGGGCTTGGTGGTATGTCCGTCACTGTAGAGAAAACAGTCAAAGTCAGTGAATAAACTAGTGAAATAGTAGGCCAGAGGTAGACAACTAGATTCAGCCACGGGACGATTTTTGTCCGAGCGGATGGTCGGGATGCTGGAACATAATTCTAAATCATTTGTAGCTCAGTTGGTAGAGCAGGATGCTTGAAACGACAGGGTTGCCCACAGGGGACCAGTATGATTTTCATGAAAATGTATTGCTCTCACTGCACCTCTGTATGTCGCTCTGTAAAATAGCTTCTACTAAATGTAAAAATTTACACTGCAAATTTACTACACAAGTAAATAACAATCATTTCATACTATCATTACATTGAGAAACAGTCACGTCTCATTAATATTTGTTGTTGTTGTTGCTGAAATCCTGGTGATTTTACACATTTTCTCTAATCTTTGGGGGGGGGGGGATTTTTACAATTATGTAGTAAGCTATTTAAAATAACTATGAGAAAACATTCATCCATTTTCAAAATGTTCACAAAAAAGCTGTTTTCCACTAGGGCTGTGGCGGTCATTACATTTTGTCAGCCAAAACTTGAAGCTAGTTCGTTCGTGGTGTTCAAGACTAAAAGCTAGTTCCTGTTGTCTGTTCCGATACAATTGGCAGCGTTGGCTGGTCCAACGGGTTGGGTGTGAAAGTCAGTGAACGGACCTTCCACCTTTTTAACACCAAGAAAACACAGACTCCTGCCAGCAACAGATAAATCACACAGCAGTAGATACGCCTCGGGCCTGGCAAAAGCTCAGTCCACCCCGTCAACCCCACAATATAGCCAAAGGCACTGTAGAATCACCTTGAGTGACTGGTGCATTGACCAATGGACTGGCAGAATTTGGGCACAGTGTGTAGACTGTGGACTTGGTGGGAGTAGTGTGTGTGTGTGTATATGAGAGAGAGTAGTGTGTGTGTACCTTGTGTCAGGTGGGTGTGTGTGTATGGTCTGTGCAAGGCAAATCTGGACAAGAGAACGTGTTAGCAAACACAGCAAAGTAGCAAATCAATGGAAGTGTACCTTTGCGCTGACTGACAGGTCAAATCTTGTTTGCTTAACTTGCTCAACCCACTACCCCAAAGATGGCTGTTAAATGAGGGGCTTATGGGTAACGACAAATTGTAATTTGCCATCACAAAACATTTTGACCTCAAGGTAGGTAATTAATTCATTGACTATACAGGTGTATCATTTCTAAAACATAGCATTTTACACATAGCTACTCTTTCCCCTGTATTCCTTCACCTCTCCATGTTGGTCTGTCTTTTGCAGGCCACTTGGGGGCCCGTATCCCTTCACCTCTCCATGTTGGTCTGTCTTTTGCAGGCCACTTGGGGGCCCGTATCCCTTCACCTCTCCATGTTGGTCTGTCTTTTGCAGGCCACTTGGGGGCCCGTATCCCTTCACCTCTCCATGTTGGTCTGTCTTTTGCAGGCCACTTGGGGGCCCGTATCCCTTCACCTCTCCATGTTGGTCTGTCTTTTGCAGACCACTTGGGGGCCCGTATCCCTTCACCTCTCCATGTTGGTCTGTCTTTTGCAGACCACTTGGGGGCCCGTATCCCTTCACCTCTCCATGTTGGTCTGTCTTTTGCAGGCCACTTGGGGGCCCGTATCCCTTCACCTCTCCATGTTGGTCTGTCTTTTGCAGACCACTTGGGGGCCCGTATCCCTTCACCTCTCCATGTTGGTCTGTCTTTTACAGACCACTTGGGGGCCCGTATCCCTTCACCTCTCCATGTTGGTCTGTCTTTTACAGACCACTTGGGGGCCCGTATCCCTTCACCTCTCCATGTTGGTCTGTCTTTTACAGACCACTTGGGGGCCCGTATCCCTTCACCTCTCCATGTTGGTCTGTCTTTTACAGACCACTTGGGGGCCCGTATCCCTTCACCTCTCCATGTTGCTCTTTTGCAGGCCACTTGGGGGCCCGTATCCCTTCACCTCTCCATGTTGGTCTGTCTTTTACAGAACACTTAGGGGCCCGTATTCCTTCACCTCTCCATGTTCCTCTTTTGCAGGCCACTTGGGGCCCCTATCCCTTCACCTCTCCATGTTGGTCTGTCTTTTACAGAACACTTGGGGGCCCGTATTCCTTCACCTCTCCATGTTCCTCTTTTGCAGGCCACTTGGGGGCCCGTATCCATTATTTTCCTTCTCCTTTCCCTCCATATACTCTACCTCAAGCCCTGCATTCCAGCTGGGGAAGGGCTGCGTGCACCAACATGCCATCCCTCGCTCTACACACAGACTGGCTAAACAAAGGAAAGACTAAACATAGAGAGACAGACGGAGAGAAAGGGTGGGGAGAATAAGATATCATTTCTAAGAACATGGATCCATCGCAAAAGTTGTTTATTTACTTTGGATGGTGTACGTTCCCAGAGTAGAAACATTAAAACCTCTTCAACATTCAACAACTGTGACATTAAAGACAATTACAACCACATTCATAGCCCCATTAAAATCACCAACAAAAACTGAAATGTCAAACCATTCTTGCTGGCTCTGAAAGAGGATGTATGAGTGGAAAAGGAAGGGGAAGCTGTAAGTCGCTTTGGATAAGAGCGTCTGATAAATGACTCAAATGTAAATAATGGTTTGAGTTCTGACTGATGAAGGAGAAAGGGGGCAACGACAAGATGGAGCCAGAGTGAATGAGAACTACCAGACCTCCCTCCGTCTGTTTCCATCTACATAGCTACAGTTTGTATTAACTGGATGAGGTGGAACAGGATGGGAAGGGAGGATGAAGAGTTAGAGGACAGGAAGGAGAAGAGGATGGAGGAGGAGAGGAGGGAAGGGGATGAGAAGAGGACAGCGAGGGTGA
Source organism: Oncorhynchus keta (assembly GCF_023373465.1). Classification (NCBI taxonomy): domain Eukaryota; kingdom Metazoa; phylum Chordata; class Actinopteri; order Salmoniformes; family Salmonidae; genus Oncorhynchus; species Oncorhynchus keta. The sequence continues at coordinate 37,175,776 of NC_068446.1, read as the reverse complement.
AAAGAGGAGAGAGAAGAGATGGACAGTGGTTGAGGGGAAGTGAATGAGGAATGAAAAGTGACAAGAGGGTTAATACAAAACAGAGAGAGTGAAGGAGGAGAGAGGGAGTGGATTAAAAGAGGAGAGGAGTGAGTGTGTGCAGTAGGAGCGGGGAGGTTGTCACAGCATGCCCTGGCTCAGCGTTCTGTACTGTCCTCCCTACATTCCACAGACAGAGGAGGCCTCAATGTGCTGCCTCAGCCAGAACATCCAGCCCATAACTCACCTTGCTGTCTCCATTTCCTCCCATGGGGTTTTCACCCTATCTCTTCACCTTGTTTTTTTTATTATCTTGTTCTAACCTCTTTCTCTCCATCATCACTCAGGCCCATCTTATCTTCCTCAACCTCTTCTCTGGGTGGAGAGAATACAGGCTGTGTTTCAGGTGAGAGGTTGGAACGAGAGCTGCACTGCAGGGTCAGGGGCACAAGTGGCCACCAGGACACTGGTCTGAGGTCAGATGGTCATTTATGAGATGGTCTTGATAAGGGTCAAGAAAGTTCAGAGGTGCACTATGGAGAAATCGCACCGCCATTTCCTGGTTGCTAAATTTCAAATAGTTTGTCTAATTTCAATTTGTGTGACAAAACAAGCAAGTAAAGGGGGGATACCTCGTCAGTTGTACAACTGAATGCATTCAAATGAAATGCGTCTTCCGCTGCCTTAATTGACTTCCATGCCTTTGGCACCCGGGGAACAGTGGGTTAACTGCCTTGCTCAGGGGCAGAACGACACATTTTTACCTTGTCAGTTGGGGATTCGATCCAGCAACCTTTCGGTTACTGGCCCAACGCTCTAACCACTAGACTCCCGACATACTGTAGAGAATAATTGTACCATCTAAACCGCTGTGAAATATATTTTCCATAACTAAAAAGATAGTATTTTCAGCTGTTTGAAGCCGGTGTACAAAACCAAAACAGGCAAAACAAAACAGGAAGCATAGAATAAGCACATATAGAACAGATATACTGCTTCTTAGACTTGCTTTCAATGAGAATGAGATCTATCTCTCACATTTCTATGTGAATTTGGTCAGGTTGCCCAAAAAGTATACTGCAAGATGTAAGGATGGAATGTGCTCGGGGAGTCAACCTTTGGAATCAGAGGGGGTCAATCTCTGGAATGAGAGCCAAAACTAACACAGGTCAGGTTCATTGCCTGTCTGTCTCTGACATTGGCAGTTAACCCAAGCCTCCTGTCAGTTATGAGATGTAAAGTTCCTGTTAATACATTGAGGTCAGGGCTCTAAATTAAACAAAATATAATTGGTACCACTGGTGCACGCAACTTTAAAAAGCTAGGAGCACCAGAAAATAGGATGTAGCTAAGAATTCCTATAGTATATATATCTGAAGCATGTTGTGCCCTAAGAATTCCTATAGTATATATATCTGAAGCATGTTGTGCCCTAAGAATTCCTATAGTATATATATCTGAAGCATGTTGTGCCCTAAGAATTCCTATAGTATATATATCTGAAGCATGTTGTGCCCTAAGAATTCCTATAGTATATATATCTGAAGCATGTTGTGCCCTAAGAATTCCTATAGTATATATATCTGAAGCATGTTGTGCCCTAAGAATTCCTATAGTATATATATCTGAAGCATGTTGTGCCCTAATATGTACAACTAATATGTAACCGTTAAATAGATTTGTTTAATATGAAGCTAACATGTTGATATAAATATCTGTCATTGAAATTAAAAAGTCATTTGTGGAATATGATGTAAAATCACAATTTTCCTATTGAGATTCATTACATTGTTTAAAGGATACATCAGGATTTTGGCAAGGAGGCCCTTTAACTACTTCCCCAGAGTCATATGAACTGGTGGATACCATTTTAAATGTCTCTGTGTCCAGTATGAAGGAAGTTGGAGGTAGTTTCAGGAGCCAATGCTAACTAGCGTTACCCATAGACTCAGTCATTGTGATATGTGCTAGCCTGTCTAAATAAAAGTGAAATAAACTGTCATTGGATTGCATTATTGTTATCAATGATATTATGAATAGGAATGGTGTTTACGTCACATACAGTGGGGAGAACAAGTATTTGATACACTGCCGATTTGGCAGGTTTTCCTACTTACAAAACATGTAGAGGTCTGTAATTTTTATCATAGGTACACTTCAACTGCGAGAGACGGAATCTAAAACAAAAATCCAGAAAATCACATTGTATGATTTTTTTTTGTAATTAATTAGCATTTTATTGCATGACATAAGTATTTGATCAGCTAACAACCAGCAAGAATTTCGGCTCTATCGAGAGAAATAGTCCTATAATTCCTATAATAACTACAACCTAAAACTTCTTACCTGGGAATATTGACTCATGTTAAAAGGAACCACCAGCTTTCATATGTTCTCATGTTCTGAGCAATGAACTGAAACGTTAGCTTTTTTTACATGGCACACTTTTACTTTCTTCTCCAACATAATGTTTTTGCATTATTTAAACCAAATTGAACACGTTTCATTATTTATTTGAAGCTAAATTCATTTTGATGTATTATATTAAGTTAAAAATAAGTGTTCATTCAGTATTGTTGTAATTGTCATTATTACAAATAAATAACATTAAAAAAAAAAAAAATATATATATATATTTTAAATATATATACATATTTGTTTTATTATTATTATTTATTTATTTTAAATCGGCCGATTAATCAGTATTGGCTATTTTTGGTCCTCCAATATTCGGTATCGGCGTTGAAAAATCATTATCGGTCGACCACTACTGGATATAGTGGTAAAGTTACCAGGTGGTCAGGCTGGATATAGTGGTAAAAAGATACCAGGTGGTCTGGCTGGATATAGTGGTAAAAAGATACCAGGTGGTCTGGCTGGATATAGTGGTAAAAAGATACCAGGTGGTCAGGCTGGATATAGTGGTAAAAAGATACCAGGTGGTCTGGCTGGATATAGTGGTAAAGTTACCAGGTGGTCAGGCTGGATATAGTGGTAAAAAGATACCAGGTGGTCAGGCTGGATATAGTGGTAAAGATACCAGGTGGTCAGGCTGGATATACTGTTGAAGTTACCAGGTAGTTAATTAAGCTGGATATACTGTTGAAGTTACCAGGTAGTTAATTAAGCTAGATATACTGTTGAAGTTACCAGGTAGTTAATTAAGCTAGATATACTGTTGAAGTTACCAGGTAGTTAATTAAGCTGGATATACTGTTGAAGTTACCAGGTAGTTAATTAAGCTAGATATACTGTTGAAGTTACCAGGTAGTTAAGCTGGATATACTGTTGAAGTTACCAGGTAGTTAATTAAGCTGGATATACTGTTGAAGTTACCAGGTAGTTAATTAAGCTAGATATACTGTTGAAGTTACCAGGTAGTTAAGCTGGATATACTGATGAAGTTACCAGGTAGATAAGCTGGATATACTGTTGAAGTTACCAGGTAGTTAAGCTAGATATACTGTTGAAGTTACCAGGTAGTTAAGCTAGATATACTGATGAAGTTACCAGGTAGTTAAGCTAGATATACTGATGAAGTTACCAGGTAGTTAAGCTAGATATACTGTTGAAGTTACCAGGTAGTTAAGCTAGATATACTGTTGAAGTTACCAGGTAGTTAAGCTAGATATACTGATGAAGTTACCAGGTAGTTAAGCTAGATATACTGTTGAAGTTACCAGGTAGTTAATTAAGCTAGATATACTGTTGAAGTTACCAGGTAGTTAATTAAGCTAGATATACTGATGAAGTTACCAGGTAGTTAAGCTGGATATACTGTTGAAGTTACCAGGTAGTTAAGCTAGATATACTGTTGAAGTTACCAGGTAGTTAAGCTAGATACACTATGGAAGTTACCAGGTAGTTAAGCTAGATATACTGTTGAAGTTACCAGGTAGTTAAGCTAGATATACTGTTGAAGTTACCAGGTAGTTAAGCTAGATATACTGTTGAAGTTACCAGGTAGTTAAGCTAGATATACTGTTGAAGTTACCAGGTAGTTAAGCTAGATATACTGTTGAAGTTACCAGGTAGTTAATTAAGCTAGATATACTGTTGAAGTTACCAGGTAGTTAATTAAGCTAGATATACTGTTGAAGTTACCAGGTAGTTAATTAAGCTAGATATACTGTTGAAGTTACCAGGTAGTTAAGCTAGATATACTGTTGAAGTTACCAGGTAGTTAAGCTAGATATACTGTTGAAGTTACCAGGTAGTTAAGCTAGATATACTGTTGAAGTTACCAGGTAGTTAAGCTAGATATACTGATGAAGTTACCAGGTAGTTAAGCTGGATATACTGTTGAAGTTACCAGGTAGTTAAGCTAGATATACTGTTGAAGTTACCAGGTAGTTAATTAAGCTAGATATACTGTTGAAGTTACCAGGTAGTTAAGCTAGATATACTGTTGAAGTTAAAAGGTAGTTAAGCTAGATATACTGTTGAAGTTACCAGGTAGTTAAGCTGGATATACTGATGAAGTTACCAGGTAGTTAATTAAGCTGGATATACTGATGAAGTTACCAGGTAGTTAATTAAGCTGGATATACTGTTGAAGTTACCAGGTAGTTAAGCTAGATATACTGTTGAAGTTACCAGGTAGTTAAGCTAGATATACTGTTGAAGTTACCAGGTAGTTAAGCTGGATATACTGATGAAGTTACCAGGTAGTTAATTAAGCTGGATATACTGTTGAAGTTACCAGGTAGTTAAGCTGGATATACTGTTGAAGTTACCAGGTAGTTAATTAAGCTGGATATACTGTTGAAGTTACCAGGTAGTTAAGCTAGATATACTGATGAAGTTACCAGGTAGTTAAGCTAGATATACTGTTGAAGTTACCAGGTAGTTAATTAAGCTAGATATACTGTTGAAGTTACCAGGTAGTTAAGCTAGATATACTGTTGAAGTTACCAGGTAGTTAAGCTAGATATACTGTTGAAGTTACCAGGTAGTTAAGCTAGATATACTGTTGAAGTTACCAGGTAGTTAAGCTAGATATACTGTTGAAGTTACCAGGTAGTTAAGCTAGATATACTGTTGAAGTTACCAGGTAGTTAAGCTGGATATACTGTTGAAGTTACCAGGTAGTTAATTAAGCTGGATATACTGTTGAAGTTACCAGGTAGTTAAGCTGGATATACTGATGAAGTTACCAGGTAGTTAAGCTAGATATACTGATGAAGTTACCAGGTAGTTAATTAAGCTAGATATACTGTTGAAGTTACCAGGTAGTTAATTAAGCTAGATATACTGTTGAAGTTACCAGGTAGTTAATTAAGCTAGATATACTGTTGAAGTTACCAGGTAGTTAAGCTGGATATACTGTTGAAGTTACCAGGTAGTTAATTAAGCTGGATATACTGTTGAAGTTACCAGGTAGTTAATTAAGCTGGATATACTGTTGAAGTTACCAGGTAGTTAATTAAGCTGGATATACTGTTGAAGTTACCAGGTAGTTAATTAAGCTGGATATACTGTTCAAGTTACCAGGTAGTTAAGCTAGATATACTGTTGAAGTTACCAGGTAGTTAAGCTAGATATACTGTTGAAGTTACCAGGTAGTTAAGCTAGATATACTGTTGAAGTTACCAGGTAGTTAAGCTAGATATACTGTTGAAGTTACCAGGTAGTTAAGCTAGATATACTGTTGAAGTTACCAGGTAGTTAAGCTGGATATACTGTTGAAGTTACCAGGTAGTTAATTAAGCTGGATATACTGTTGAAGTTACCAGGTAGTTAAGCTGGATATACTGATGAAGTTACCAGGTAGTTAAGCTAGATATACTGATGAAGTTACCAGGTAGTTAAGCTAGATATACTGTTGAAGTTACCAGGTAGTTAATTAAGCTAGATATACTGTTGAAGTTACCAGGTAGTTAATTAAGCTGGATATACTGTTGAAGTTACCAGGTAGTTAATTAAGCTGGATATACTGTTGAAGTTACCAGGTAGTTAATTAAGCTGGATATACTGTTCAAGTTACCAGGTAGTTAAGCTAGATATACTGTTGAAGTTACCAGGTAGTTAAGCTAGATATACTGTTGAAGTTACCAGGTAGTTAAGCTAGATATACTGTTGAAGTTACCAGGTAGTTAAGCTAGATATACTGTTGAAGTTACCAGGTAGTTAAGCTAGATATACTGTTGAAGTTACCAGGTAGTTAAGCTAGATATACTGTTGAAGTTACCAGGTAGTTAAGCTAGATATACTGTTGAAGTTACCAGGTAGTTAAGCTGGATATACTGTTGAAGTTACCAGGTAGTTAAGCTGGATATATATACCTAGTTTGAAGTTACCAGGTAGTTAAGCTGGATATACTGTTGAAGTTACCAGGTAGTTAAGCTGGATATACTGTTGAAGTTACCAGGTAGTTAAGCTGGATATACTGTTGAAGTTACCAGGTAGTTAAGCTGGATATACTGTTGAAGTTACCAGGTAGTTAAGCTGGATATACTGTTGAAGATTACCAGGTAGTTAAGCTGGATATACTGTTGAAGTTACCAGGTAGTTAAGCTGGATATACTGTTGAAGTTACCAGGTAGTTAAGCTGGATATACTGTTGAAGTTACCAGGTAGTTAAGCTGGATATACTGTTGAAGTTACCAGGTAGTTAAGCTGAAGATATACTGATATACTTGAAGTTACCAGGTGAAGTTAAGCTGGATATACTGTTGAAGTTACCAGGTAGTTAAGCTGGATATACTGTTGAAGTTACCAGGTAGTTAAGCTGGATATACTGTTGAAGTTACCAGGATAGTTGAAGTTACCAGGTAGTTGGATATACTGTTGAAGTTACCAGGTAGTTAAGCTGGATATACTGTTGAAGTTACCAGGTAGTTAAGCTGGATATACTGTTGTTGAAGATATACTTACCAGGTAGTTAAGCTGGATATACTGTTGAAGTTACCAGGTAGTTAAGCTAGATATACTGTTGAAGTTACCAGGATATACTGTTGAAGTTACCTAGTTAAGATGGATACTGTTGAAGTTACCAGGTAGTTAAGCTAGATATACTGTTGAAGTTACCAGGTAGTTAAGCTGGATATACTGTTGAAGTTACCAGGTAGTTAAGCTGGATATACTGTTGAAGTTACCAGGTAGTTAAGCTGGATATACTGTTGAAGTTACCAGGTAGTTAAGCTGGATATACTGTTGAAGTTACCAGGTAGTTAAGCTGGATATACTGTTGAAGTTACCAGGTAGTTAAGCTGGATATACTGTTGAAGTTACCAGGTAGTTAAGCTGGATATACTGTTGAAGTTACCAGGTAGTTAAGCTGGATATACTGTTGAAGTTACCAGGTAGTTAAGCTGGATATACTGTTGAAGTTACCAGGTAGTTAAGCTAGATATACTGTTGAAGTTACCAGGTAGTTAAGCTGGATATACTGTTGAAGTTACCAGGTAGTTAAGCTGGATATACTGTTGAAGTTACCAGGTAGTTAAGCTGGATATACTGTTAGTTAGTTAAGCTGGATATACTGTTGAAGTTACCAGGTAGTTAAGCTGGATATGCTGTTGAAGTTACCAGGTAGTTAAGCTGGATATACTGTTGAAGTTACCAGGTAGTTAAGCTGGATATACTGTTGAAGTTACCAGGTAGTTACTGTTGAAGTTACCAGGCTGGATATACTGTTGAAGTTACCAGGTAGTTAAGCTGGATATACTGTTGAAGTTACCAGGTAGTTAAGCTGGATATACTGTTGAAGTTACCAGGTAGTTAAGCTGGATATACTGTTGAAGTTACCAGGTAGTTAAGCTGGATATACTGTTGAAGTTACCAGGTAGTTAAGCTGGATATACTGTTGAAGTTACCAGGTAGTTAAGCTGGATATGCTGTTGAAGTTACCATGTAGTTAAGCTAGATATACTGTTGAAGTTACCAGGTAGTTAAGCTAGATATACTGTTGAAGTTACCAGGTAGTTAAGCTGGATATACTGTTGAAGTTACCAGGTAGTTAAGCTAGCTATACTGATGAAGTTACCAGGTAGTTAAGCTGGATATACTGTTGAAGTTACCAGGTAGTTAAGCTAGCTATCTAGTTAGTTAACAAACATGACTGAACAAAATGTGAAACAAATGAGTCTCATTTTAGAACGGCCAGTGACCTGGTTTCTGAATGTAAATTGCAACCCTACAATATGGGTTGCGCCTGTAATATGGGTCAGATCCTTTGAACAGTTTGGTCTAGAAACAAGTAGTTTTCGTTGTATAAATGGTACAAGCATGATGCTAACAAAACAACGGTACAGCAAAGATTTAGCGTTACAAAAAATGTGTTTATTTGTACTTTTGTAAATAAAAAAAGTGGCATGGGCACAGACAAATATTTAGTTGCATTTTAGAGCCCTGTTTTAGGTTACTTATGATGGGGGTCAGCTTGGCTGATCCTGGATCTGCTCTATTGATCAACTTCTGACTCATCCACTATCAACGTGAAGCACCTCTGGGTTACACAACCACAGCCATTTTGCAACAGAAAACTCCAAATACCTCCCGTCAAACAAAAAACACTGCTTTGACCTTAATCTCCTCAGACAGGTAGGATGTACAGGTAGTCATGTTCACATGACACCAGATGTCCCAGCCCAGCGCCAGCCAGTCAACACAGGTGTGCGCTGTTGCTGTGAGTCACGTTCCTGTTGTCTATGACTGGAGGAGGGAGTCTGTCTGTCTGTCTGTCTGTGGCTGGTCTGAGGTCAAGTCATACTAACAGTACCAGGCTTTTATCAGTGGAAGGAAAGGGGAGTTACAGAAGTACAGATCTGGAAACAGAGTTATGACAGAAAGGGGGGGAAGATTTAGCTAGTCTTTAAAATACTTTACATTGTTATTCCCTCTCTTGCCCGAGGATCAGTGTATGTGTGTGTCACTCCTGGTGTTCTGTTCGAGGGAGAGGTTCCCCAATGCCACAGTCTTCCCATTTCTCAGAAGCGCTCTTGAAAGAGACAAATGTTCTTTTATCAGAAATAATATGATAGGAACCAGTAACCCTGACGTCGAAACCAGATGATCATATTAGCATAAACAGAAACTGATCTTGAGACATTTGGCGACCATGAGGGTACAGACTTACTGCACCAAGCATGACAGCACTGTTTCACCAGGAGGCTGCAGACTTGCTGCACCAAGCATGACAGTACTGTTTCACCAGGAGGCTGCAGACTTGCTGCACCAAGCATGACAGCACTGTTTCACCAGGAGGCTGCAGACTTGCTGCACCAAGCATGACATCACTGTTTCACCAGGAGGCTGCAGACTTGCTGCACCAAGCATGACAGCACTGTTTCACCAGGAGGCTGCAGACTTGCTGCACCAAGCATGACAGCACTGTTTCACCAGGAGGCTGCAGACTTGCTGCACCAAGCATGACAGTACTGTTTCACCAGGAGGCTGCAGACTTGCTGCACCAAGCATGACAGCACTGTTTCACCAGGAGGCTGCAGACTTGCTGCACCAAGCATGACAGTACTGTTTCACCAGGAGGCTGCAGACTTGCTGCACCAAGCATGACAGTACTGTTTCACCAGGAGGCTGCAGACTTGCTGCACCAAGCATGACATCACTGTTTCACCAGGAGGCTGCAGACTTGCTGCACCAAGCATGACATCACTGTTTCACCAGGAGGCTGCAGACTTGCTGCACCAAGCATGACAGTACTGTTTCACCATGAATGTTCCATTCAGAGGCCAGTGTTGTCTTTAGGAACAATAGCGCCACCTACAGGCAAATGTCTATGCACAGACCCTGACAGACGCTTATAACTTCAGAGTTATATTTTTCCCATTCTCCATTTCCTAGTATATTTATATAATGAGGGCGTAGATGCTGAAGGATGTTTGTGTTTGTGATGCGTGGGTGAACTCAGTTTCCTGAAACCTGAATCTAACCCACTACTTTCACAGCTCTACGCTGCAGCATCAATTCACAGAGAGAGATACTGCTGGCTCCATATCACGGTTACTATGTACAGAAAAGTAGTATCAAAAAACTATGATCTAAAAAGACACAGGAAGTGAGACAGACTTGCCTTTAAAAGCTGCTGCTGTAACTTTCTCCAGATGCAGCATCACACTACGATTGAAACCAGTGAAGCCTGAACGAATCTAACAGAGCCAGGAGCAGGTGAACTACAGACTACCAGACAGAAGGCCGGGCATTAGAATAGACATCTGAAGACTGGTGTAGCTTAGTAGAACACCACTATCGCTCATCATCATCACCACTATCGTCATCACTCTTCGTATCATCATTGGACATGATATAGTGAAAAGGGGAGACTGTAGAGGTAGAGGGATGCAATGAGGGAGAGATGGAGGGAGGAGTGGAAAAGAGAAGGGCTTGGTGTAGCAGTTGGGCTAGGGATGAGGGACATGCGATGGAGCAATGGCGGGAGGACTAACGAGCGAGGTAAGGAAGGGAGGAACGTGACGAAGGGTGGAGTGAAGGGAGAGAGGAGGCTTGTGTAAGAGATGAGGAGAGGGAGGCGGGAGAGTTGAGGAAAAGAGAGGAGGACTTTGTGCAAGGTCAGGAGGGAAAAGGTAGGTACTAGGTAGACTGTCCCACACCCTGTCCTGTCACCACTAATGTTTTCTCAGGAAGCCAGACGGACAGAGGGAGACTGTGTGAAGGAAGGAAAGGTGGAGGGATAGATAGAGAGAAGCAGGACTGTGTAAAGGAAAAGGATGGAGGGAGAGAGCGATGGTAGCCGGCACCGCCCATATTTGCTCAGGACGTGCGTGTGGACAGGGGACAGGCCAGTGGGATGCAGCGGGAACAGAGTGGTCTTTTCATGGAGCAGTAAACCTGGTGGACAGAGAGAGACAGACTGACTCACTGCCAGGTCAGAGTTACTGGGGCTACACAACCAATGTCAGTTCTCCTACATAGAGTGAAAAAGCAGGTCAATGTTAGTAAGGAGTAATAAAGTAAGAGGCAGAGAGAGGATGGTTAAGCAGCATGAGGGGAGAAACGGACAGCGCGAAGGGAGAAACGGACAGCGGGACGGGAGAAACGGACAGCGCGACGCGAGAAACGGACAGCGCGACGGGAGAAACGGACAGCGCGACGGGAGAAACGGACAGCGCGACGGGAGAAACGGACAGCGCGACGGGAGAAACGGACAGCGCGACGGGAGAAACGGACAGCGCGACGGGAGAAACGGACAGCGCGACGGGAGAAACTTACAGCGCGACGCGAGAAACGGACAGCGCGACGGGAGAAACGGACAGCGCGACGGGAGAAACGGACAGCGCGACGGGAGAAACGGACAGCGCGACGCGAGAAACGGACAGCGCGACGCGAGAAACGGACAGCGCGACGGGAGAAACGGACAGCGCGACTGGAGAAACGGACAGCGCGACGGGAGAAACGGACAGCGCGACGGGAGAAACGGACAGCGCGACGGGAGAAACGGACAGCGCGACGGGAGAAACGGACAGCGCGACGGGAGAAACGGACAGCGCGACGGGAGAAACGGACAGCGCGACGGGAGAACCGGACAGCGCGACGGGAGAAACGGACAGCGCGACGGGAGAAACGGACAGCGCGACGGGAGAAACGGACAGCGCGACGGAGAAACGGACAGCGCGACGGGAGAACCGGACAGCGCGACGGGAGAACCGGACAGCAGGACGGGAGAAACGGACAGCGCGACGGGAGAACCGGACAGCAGGACGGGAGAAACGGACAGCGCGACGGGAGAAACGGACAGCGCGACGAGAAACGGACAGCGCGACGCGAAACGGACAGCACGACGCGAGAAACGGACAGCGCGGGAGAAACGGAAAGCGCGACGGGAGAAACGGACAGCGCGACGGGAGAGACGGACAGCGACGGGAGAACCGGACAGCAGGACGGGAGAAACGGATAGCGCGACGGGAGAAACGGATAGCGACGGGAGAAACGGACAGCGCGACGCGAAACGGACAGCGACGCGAGAAACGGACAGCGCGACGCTGGAAACGGACAGCGACGGGAGAAACGGAAAGCGCGACGGGAGAAACGGAGCGCGCGAGAAACGGACAGCGACGACGAGAAACGGCCAGCGCGAGAAACGGACGCGGAGAAACGGACAGCGCGACGGAGAAACGGACAGCGACAGCGGACAGACGGAGAAACGGACAGCGCGACACGAGAAACGGACAGCGCGACGGGAGAAACGGACAGCGCGACGGAAGAAACGGACAGCGACGGGAGAAACGGACAGCGCGACGGGAGAAACGGCCAGCGCGACGCGAGAAACGGACAGCGCGACGGGAGAAACGGACAGCGCGACGGGAGAAACGGACAGCAGGACTGGAGAAACGGACAGCAGGACTGGAGAAACGGACAGCAGGACTGGAGAAACGGACAGCGCGACAGGAGAAACTGAAAGAATGTGTGAGAAATGAGAAACATCTCATGCATCAAAGAGTCTGAACGTGAAGAGTAATCTTCAAGTTAATCAAAATGTCACACCCCCTTGTGTTCAGGACTGATACTATCTCCTGCAAATGTTGTTCCCATTCAACTGACCGCAGTCACGTGTTGTGCCCAAAACATCGACATTTATTACAAAAACCCCCCAACTGTCTATTTCTCGATATGTTGTGCAAAGTCTGCTTCATATAGCCATTCTCATGGTTCATGTGACCAAAAACAACGACAAACATGCAGAGGAAGAGAGCGAGAGAGCAAAACAGAGAAATAAAAAATAAAGCGTGAGAGCGAGAGAAAAAGAGGGAGACATTGAGAGGTTAAAAGGCCCACCTCCCTGGAAAGTTGGCCAAATGAGAGAGAGAAAAAGAGGGAGACATTGAGAGGTTAAAAGGCCCACCTCCCTGGAAAGTTGGCCAAATGAGAGAGAGAAAAAGAGGGAGACATTGAGAGGTTAAAAGGCCCACCTCCCTGGAAAGTTGGCCAAATGAGAGAGAGAAAAAGAGGGAGACATTGAGAGGTTAAAAGGCCCACCTCCCTGGAAAGTTGGCCAAATGAGAGAGAGAAAAAGAGGGAGACATTGAGAGGTTAAAAGGCCCACCTCCCTGGAATGTTGGCCAAATGAGAGAGAGAAAAAGAGGGAGACATTGAGAGGTTAAAAGGCCCACCTTCGTGGAAAGTTGGCCAAACAGAGATATGTAGCCTAAGCTCAATTTTAGCACAGGGCTATTTAACTAGGCAAGTCCTTTAAGAACAAACTCTTATTTATAATGATGCCCTACCCCAGCCAAACCGTAACCCGGCCAACGCTGGGCCAATTGTGTGCCGACCTATGGGACTCCCAATCACGGCCAGTTGTGACACGGCCTGGAATCGAACAAAGATATGTAGTGACACCTCTAGCACTGAGATGCATGCCTTAGACCGCTGCGCCACTCAGGAGCCCAACATCTCATTAGGGCCGTTTCATCAAAGAGCCTTTCCACACTCTGAAGTCAGGAGGACTTTGCGTTAGGTGGCAGCCAGACTAGTAAAAAGACATTGTAACTACTTGATGAGCATGATGCTGATCATCAATGCCTGGAGAGAATTAGCGGACAAACACGCGCCAATAGTTAGGAGAGATGTGTGTGCTCATCTTCAAAACAACAACTGCTTGTTCAGACAGGAAACGTCAGAGAAGAGAATGCAAGGCCAGCTGAAAAACTGCACAATAGGAACATCAAGATCGGTCTGTATGAAGTAGTATAGGTCATCAAATATACTACCTTCCTTCAGACTCGACAAAACAGCAGAAGCTTTACATCTCCCCTGAGACACTACAGCAGCCTGGGGAGAGAAACATGATGCAACCATTACCCTTCATCTGCTACAGCTAACACAACAACATTTAGCTACTAGCCTGCTGCAACTACCATAGCAACAAGCGCTACTAGCCTGCAACAACTACCACAGCAACAAGAGCGACTAGCCTGCTACAACTAGCAAAACAACAGCTAACCTGCTACCAACACAACTACCACAGGGATGTCAAAATCTATAGTTCAACTTATGAGCCAAACTTTTTCTGTCAAAAGAATGTCATACCAGTGCTAATGAGATTTCTGTCCATTAGCCATGAGGAATTAATACGACTCAATGTACTGCAGTACATGCCTGTCTGTCAGGGAAAATCACACTCGACTCACTAACCAGTTGAACAAACCTCTCAAGAATTACTGAAATGTGGCAGATGGCTTGTGGTGCAAGAACTTAACTAGGGCCCTGAGTATTTCCTTGTTCCTTCACAATGTAAACAGATCAGGGAAAGCTGAGGGCCCTATACATAACAGACTAACAGTGTTATGGCGAGTGTTTAGACAGAGGAGAATGTTATGATGGATTCCAGGACCAAGCTGCACGTTTTAGTCCTGGAGGGCACTGTTGGCAGAGAGACCAGACACACCCTGACCATCTCACAACGGCAAACACCACACACTCCCCTCCTTCCCTCTGCCAGACTGAAGACACAAACAGTCAACAAAAATCAGAAACAGGCAGTTCAACATCGAGAAGACAGAAAAACAATAGTGCAGCCACATGTTCCTGCCTCTTTCTCTCTGACTTTCACACCCAGATGGTGTCGTAATGAGCGAGGGAGGAAGTGGGCGGAAGAGGCTCCCATTCATGTTCGAATGGGGAAATAGAGGAATAACGGAGGGGTGAGAGGTCAAATCAACAAGTACCTTCTGTGAGGTGAAGGGAGGAAGCAGTGGCTGACGTCTATGCTCTGACAAATGGCAAGCTCTAGGTTCCTCAGTGTAGACCAATCAAAGGGGTACGTCGTCTACCCCACAGCGAGGGACAAAGTGATACTATGAGCTCATCCTTTTTATGAACCGATGAGATCAGCTGCTAGGCCTAGAACACGCAGGGGAGCGGGGGAACATCAATGACCTCATCCCGCCACCCAGGTGTAAACAAGCCTGTGATTGGCTGGCTGGCTGGCAGCACCTGGCTGACTCCTGGGGAGGCAGGGGATATGAGCTCCAATTTAATGATTGCGCTCATTAGGTTTCTATGGAACTGCTTTGGGTCCCATGGGCTTGTGATGAAGAGACCTACATAGGCACAGTGTTGTTGGTCTTGAAAAGTCACCTTTCGTTCTCTCCTTTCTTCCCTGACCACCAGCTTAGCAATAAAAATAATAGGAATAACAGATCGGAATGTTACCTCGGGAACATTGCTGTCGTCAGCAAAATCTCTGGCCCCCCCTTGTGTCAGTCCACCTCTCAGGTTAGCCTAAACAGTCAGTGTGTGTGACTCATATGAATCATAATCATCTCTCAGAGTGGAAGTAGAAGCGAACCACTGTTCTGTGAAGGTGGAAGACATGACGATACTGTCTGTACGTGTTCTTCCTGTGCCTCAAACTTTTCCTTCCCTCCATCCTTAGTAGGTGCGCCATTTCAGATGGCTGATAACTGAAACAAATGAGGGGTACAGCTGCCAAGCGCACTGCAGCACCCAGCTATGCAGGCAGGAGTGTGTGTGTGTGTGTGTGTGTGTGTAGAAGGATAGAGAGCAAGTGTGTGAGTAGAAAGAAAGCAGTCTGAAGAGTGTGAGGGTATGAGGTGAAAAAGAGAGCATGAGAGAGTGCGAGAACGAGAGAGTGAGTAAGCAAGAGAGGGAGAGAGAAACCATAGGGGCAGAACATTGTGTATGAGGCATTTTAAGGACTTGCCTGCCTGCCTGCCTACCTACCACCCCACTCTCCCTCACTTGCAACAAACTCCATAAACAGGAAGTGATACACCCAGGCACTTCCTGTGTCCCTTATTCTGTGCCTCATGTCCCCAGAGTCCCTTGGGAGGGGCACACAGCTATGGTTTCTGCCCCTAACCCTTACTCATAGAGTCTACTACCCTTCATATCATCCCACTGCAGGAGCCAGAGGAGATGTGAGAGGATGACATTGAATCATCCAGCAGCATTAGCCAGCCACAAAAAGGCCAAGTTTTCATGGAGAGTGTGTGTGTGTGTGTGTGTGTGTGTGTGTGTGTGTGTGTGTGTGTGTGTGTGTGTGTGTGTGTGTGTGTGTGTGTGTGTGTGTGTGTGTGTGTGTGTGTGTGTGTGTGTGTGTGTGTGCTGACGGTGCAGATCTAAATGTGGAGGTAAGGTTACAGCAAAACTGTCTATTCTCTCTCCAAAGGCGGACTGGCCATCTGGCATTTCTGGCAAATGCCAGGTGGGCTGGTCCACTTTTAGCCCAGGGGCCTGTAACTCAGGTTTTTTTTTTATAGCAAAATTATCATTATCTGGCTAATAATGTGGACATTTAACAACAACAAAAAATGGCCACCGAAGGGGCCCTCCAATAGAATATAAATAAAAGGTTCGGTGTGTTAGAAATACAAGGGCCGATTTCTGGTCCCAGCCACCTCTGGCCAGACCCAGGTAGGACTGTGCACACACACTACAAACACTTAGCTGTGCATTACAGTCTAGTGCAGACTGCTAAGTCCAGGTGGAAGCAGAGAAGGACAGGGAGTCTGTCAGTCTCCTTCTCAAAACCCATTGCCTTCCCCTCTGACCTCATCGTCCAATGGGTTTTGAGGAGGTGGTAAGAAGAGAGGACACGAGGAATCAAGGAAAGGCAAATGAGATTCTCCCATGGAGGTCACTCTGCAATCTTGACTCAACAGGAAGGGAAGGAGGAAATGGTTCTAGTCGTAGTCCTTTCCTCCACTCCTGTATTCTGCCTTCCATTCCTTCTACAACGGGTTGAGGTACAGAGACTAGAACCTTCTCCACAGTCTCCAAACCACACCCCAGGTCCCCAACCCACACCCGTGGCAAGACAGACAGGGCGTGTGTGTCTGTGCATCATGGTCCATTCAAGCCTATGGTGCAGTCAGTCAGTCACCAGATGACTGTCCCATGCGCAAATATAGGAAAATAGCCATGCCATTATTCAGCCTAAAAGGTGGACCTTTTCAAACACTTATACACAAGTAATCAAAAAAAACATTGTCACTTGTGTTGAGGCTTGTCAAGCCAAGTCCAATTGAGCTTTATTTGAGTGACAGACAGGGTTTTAGGCCAGGGGATATGCAGTATGGAAGAGTGAGGTGGTTTAGGACAGTGTACCCCAAACAGCACACATTTTTTGTAACCCTGGACAAGCACACCTGATTCAACTTGCCAACTAATCACCAAGCCCTCAATGAGCTGAATGAGCTGTGTTTGTCCAGGGCTATAATGAAACGGGTGTATTGTTGGGGTACTGCAGGACCAGGGTTGGGAAACACTGCTCTAGGTTACTCCAGTCTAGACAGGTACTGGAGGACCAGGGTTGGGAAACACTGCTCTAGGTTACTCCAGTCTAGACAGGTACTGGAGGACCAGGGTTGGGAAACACTGCTCTAGGTTACTCCAGTCTAGACAGGTACTGGATGACCAGGGTTGGGAAACACTGCTCTAGGTTACTCCAGTCTAGACAGGTACCGGAGGACCAGGGATGGGAAACACTGCTCTAGGTTACTCCAGTCTAGACAGGTACCGGAGGACCAGGGTTGGGAAACACTGCTCTAGGTTACTCCAGTCTAGACAGGTACCGGAGGACCAGGGTTGGGAAACACTGCTCTAGGTTACTCCAGTCCGGAGGACCAGGGTTGGGAAACACTGCTCTAGGTTACTCCAGTCTAGACAGGTACTGGAGGACCAGGGTTGGGAAACACTGCTCTAGGTTACTCCAGTCTAGACAGGTACTGGAGGACCAGGGTTGGGAAACACTGCTCTAGGTTACTCCAGTCTAGACAGGTACTGGAGGACCAGGGTTGGGAAACACTGCTCTAGGTTACTCCAGTCTAGACAGGTACTGGAGGACCAGGGTTGGGAAACACTGCTCTAGGTTACTCCAGTCTAGACAGGTACTGGAGGACCAGGGTTGGGAAACACTGCTCTAGGTTACTCCAGTCTAGACAGGTACTGGAGGACCAGGGTTGGGAAACACTGCTCTAGGTTACTCCAGTCTAGACAGGTACTGGAGGACCAGGGTTGGGAAACACTGCTCTAGATTACTCCAGTCTAAACAGGTACTGGAGGACCAGGGTTGGGAAACACTGCACTAGGTTACTCCAGTCTAGACAGGTACCGGAGGACCAGGGATGGGAAACACTGCTCTAGGTTACTCCAGTCTAGACAGGTACCGGAGGACCAGGGTTGGGAAACACTGCTCTAGGTTACTCCAGTCTAGACAGGTACCAGAGGACCAGGGTTGGGAAACACTGCTCTAGGTTACTCCAGTCTAGACAGGTACCGGAGGACCAGGGTTGGGAAACACTGCTCTAGATTACTCCAGTCTAAACAGGTACTGGAGGACCAGGGTTGGGAAACACTGCTCTAGGTTACTCCAGTCTAGACAGGTACCGGAGGACCAGGGATGGGAAACACTGCTCTAGGTTACTCCAGTCTAGACAGGTACCGGAGGACCAGGGTTGGGAAACACTGCTCTAGGTTACTCCAGTCTAGACAGGTACCGGAGGACCAGGGTTGGGAAACACTGCTCTAGGTTACTCCAGTCTAGACAGGTACCGGAGGACCAGGGTTGGGAAACACTGCTCTAGGTTACTCCAGTCTAGACAGGTACTGGAGGACCAGGGTTGGGAAACACTGCTCTAGGTTACTCCAGTCTAGACAGGTACTGGAGGACCAGGGTTGGGAAACACTGCTCTAGATTACTCCAGTCTAGACAGGTACTGGAGGACCAGGGTTGGGAAACACTGCTCTAGGTTACTCCAGTCTAGACAGGTACTGGAGGACCAGGGTTGGGAAACACTGCTCGAGGTTACTCCAGTCTAGACAGGTACTGGAGGACCAGGGTTGGGAAACACTGCTCTAGGTTACTCCAGTCTAGACAGGTACTGGAGGACCAGGGTTGGGAAACACTGCTCTAGGTTACTCCAGTCTAGACAGGTACTGGAGGACCAGGGTTGGGGAACACTGCTCTAGGTTACTCCAGTCTAAACAGGTACTGGATGACCAGGGTTGGGAAACACTGCTCGAGGTTACTCCAGTCTAGACAGGTACTGGAGGACCAGGGTTGGGAAACACTGCTCTAGGTTACTCCAGTCTAAACAGGTACTGGAGGACCAGGGTTGGGAAACACTGCTCTAGGTTACTCCAGTCTAGACAGGTACTGGAGGACCAGGGTTGGGAAACACTGCTCTAGGTTACTCCAGTCTAAACAGGTACTGGAGGACCAGGGTTGGGAAACACTGCTCTAGGTTACTCCAGTCTAGACAGGTACTGGAGGACCAGGGTTGGGAAACACTGCTCTAGGTTACTCCAGTCTAGACAGGTACTGGAGGACCAGGGTTGGGAAACACTGCTCTAGGTTACTCCAGTCTAGACAGGTACTGGAGGACCAGGGTTGGGAAACACTGCTCTAGGTTACTCCAGTCTAGACAGGTACTGGAGGACCAGGGTTGGGAAACACTGCTCTAGGTTACTCCAGTCTAGACAGGTACTGGAGGACCAGGGATGGGGAACACTGCTCTAGGTTACTCCAGTCTAAACAGGTAGGGTTGGTTTAGGAGAACACAGCCCTTGTTGAGCTCTGTCACGGCACTGTAGAATGGGCCAGGCCTGCCAAAGATTTTAAATATCTAATAATATTTAACCTTTATTTAACTAGGCAAGTCAGTGAAGAACAAATTCTTATTTACAATGACGGCCTACCGAGGAACAGTGGGTTAACTGCCTTGTTCCGGGGCAGTACAACAGAACAACAGATTTCAGCTCAAGGATTTGATCCAGCAACATTTCACTTACTGGCCCAACGCTCAAACCACAAGGCTACCTGCTTAATGACAGACACATGGCACAAACACAGACACATTCTCAGAGACCATTATTCTGGTGTCTAGAGCCTCAGGTCCTGAATGTTCCAAGCTGTAGTCACTAGTCACCCTCTGCGGCAACAACACAGTGACAGGACAACCCTACATTTCCGCATCGCCAAAACCCTGAGAAGCAAAAACATGTTATAAAACAGCATCTTCATCTCATGTTTTATTACAGTCTGCCTCTCCCCACCTCTACAACCTTAGAGAGATGACCGTTAGGTCTGGAAATTGCCAGGGACCTCACGATACGATATTATTATGATACTTAGGTGCAGATACAATGTATTGCAATTTTCACAATTCTTTATGTATTGCGATTCGATACTGGGTACTGGGATGTCATTTTGATTTTATGTTGCAAACATATTGCTCACTGTACTGCTCCAGAGAGACAGAGCATGAAGGAAAAGTTCTGAAAACACGTTGGCTCACTATTTATAAAGATGGAGAACAAGCTATAGGATGACAAATACTCCAGTTTTTATACAGGTACAGCCGACTAGCTCTAGCTAACGCTACCGAGAGTAAAAATAAAAATGACTAAAAATAAATAATAATATTGGGATATGTAACTATCGACCCCCCCATCATCACTAATGACTGCCCTGCTCTTGACCTCCAGCTGATAACACACACCTCTAGTCTTAGGAGAAAACAGACAGAGGAACTGCTGGGCTAAGCTCCAAAGCAGGTAGGTGTCAGATACAGATAGGCCTACATATGAATGAACCGTGGTGTATAGGGCTAAGGGCTAATTGAAGTGTACCATTTCCTCTGCGTTATGTTAGCCTGCCCTCCAATCACACTGATCCAGTGTTATATCAGTCATGTGAGGAGGGCCCAGGTTAATGACTGTGTGTGTGTGTGTGTGTGTGTGTGTGTGTGTGTGTGTGTGTGTGTGTGTGTGTGTGTGTGTGTGTGTGTGGTGTGTGTGTGTGTGTGTCAAACAGGGCATCAACTGTTCTACCATCATACAGACCTAAAGCCAAGGCGAAGGTTAAAATGGTCTACAACTCACTGAGAATCTGACTACTCTTCTCTGTGGAACTGTGTCTGTCCAATACAGCAAAAACATGCTTCAGTTCAGTTGCTGCGTATAACACATTCCCTTCTCAGTCTATCCTCTCTGTGTCTCACCCTTACAGTGATCATCTGGTGAGCACCTGTTTTAAACCCACACTGACAGGAAGCTAATCTGAGAGAAGGGCAAACCACAGGACAAACACACGGTTCAAACAAGCAGGAAAATCATCATGACGCTGAAAATGTAAGACAGAGTGAAACGTTTGTGGTCAGAGCAGAAAGCAGAGCAAGCAGAGCAGAAAGCAGAGCACAATGCCACAATGCTCCTTTAGTCTTCAGCCATTTCTGGCCGAGAGTTGGGACTGGACTGTGGCTAAAGTCAACAAGGACCTTGTCCATGTGAGTGTTTCCAAAACCAACACTCATCAATCAAACCCACGACAACACCAAACCCCCTGAGTGGCTGACAGAGGTGCCAAGGTAGACAGGAAGTAGTGCCAGAAATAGAACTGATCGGTCACCCAATTAGGCGTCAGCACAGGAGCCAAGTCCCGCCTCAGGACTGGTGATAATTGCCCTGTAAAGAAAAACTACAGTTTCTGGAACTGGGCTGTGCTTTCACAAAGCTACTGTGTGTGTTTTACCTATAGACGTACGCACACACACACAGTCATGTGTTTGGACACACATGTGAACAGAAATACAAAGGGCAGGCTGTTCTTCACGCTAGCTAGGTGGAGGGAGCGAAAGTAAACAGAGTCCTGAATGGCACAGAGGGTCTGATGGTCTAATCCGATTCAGGTTTACAAGTGTGAGTGTGTTAGGTCTGGGCGGTATACCGTATTTGACTATATACCGGTATTGATGCACGGACCGGTTTAAAGTTTTGACGTTACCTTGTATAGCGGCATTTCAATGTTTGGTTTGTTAAATGTGTTACCCTCTCTGCGGTGTGAAATAATTTACCTTTTTATATAGTTTACTCCATTTTCTACTTGAGTCCTCTGTCTCCCACTCTCTTTCCACATGCACCAAGCCCCGCCACTCAACGAAAGCAGTTTTTGTCTAACCACGAGTCACAACAACCATCTGTAATGACAATCTGCATGGTCAATGCTGCTAGTTTTGGGACAACGATTAAATATAAATCTATGAGCGTTATAGAATTCCTGTTTGCAAACTGCTAGTTTTTCCTTTTCATAGCAAGTTGTGGATAAAATAAATAGCCGGCTTGCCAGCAAGCTAGCTAAATGTACATAGAGCAAACGTAGCTAGCTAGCTAATACAGCCTGATAGCAGTGCTGGTGTAGATCAGCATATTTGTGCAACTATATATTTTAAATCAAAGTGGAATAAGCAAAGCATGAATATTTTAGCTACAGTAAGAGAAAACATGTAATGTAACATTAATTAGGGTCCACTGGGAAACATGGTCCAAACCTTTGGTTCCTACCTTGTCACAATAACTCCTCCCAGGCCTTTTCATTCGTTGTCATGTCAAACACATATTCAAAGTGGTCACTTTATTCCATCTTTTGGTTGAAGTTTCATTGAACAGTATACAACATTCAGAATGGACAAAGCCCCATTAAAAACAATTAGAATGTATGTGGTGCCACCCTAGGGTCAAGTATATTTATAACTAATTATTTAAAAAACTCAATATATAGTGATATGATATTATGGCAATATCGTTCAGCCCTAGTGTGCATGTGTTTGAGACTGTTTGGTCCTCACCATTAAACCCTCCATAATGAGCTGATGTTTATATATAATATAGCCGTAGTGCAGCTAAAGTGAGTTCTACAACTACATATAAGGAGGGGGGGGGGGGCTCACTCATCTGGTAGCATGATGCTGGGTCGACAACACCCTCTGAACCCTCAAGAGCAGGTAGGAGTAGTGGAAAGTTGCTTCGAGATGCTGCTACAAGGTCTGTTGTATGTTCTCCTGAGTGGTTCAGGTTGTGATTTAGAGAAGCTGAGCCGATACCAGATCTTTGTCCAAAACTGAACGTGGCCCAGGTAACCATGCTATGCTTACTAAGCTAGCTAACATGGCTCAAGTAACCATGCTAACTAAGCAAGAAAAGTAAACAACTTTTTCCCCTCCCAAAACTAGGACCCCTTTAACTTTTAACTGCATGAGAAGGTCAAAGTCTAGCTAGCTTGGGAAGGAACACATTGACTGTGTGTACAAACAAACAGACGGAGACCATCCGACCGGCCAGCAGGGCAGTAGACGGGAGGTTGGGCTGGCTACATGCCATTCCTCCACTAACCAGCCTTAAACCTGGGCATACCTTAGTCTCTGGCCCAGTGCCATTCCTCCTCTAACCAGCCTTGACTCCTAACTCACAGAGGCTAAATCACTACATGGCTCTGGATCTGTACCATTCTGCCACAATTAGCTTGCTCCCTTCTCCTCCCTCGGTCTTACTAAAGCCAAATCTGTGTCGCTACATTGTCTCCTTCAAACCACACCGCAGAATCAGAAACACAAAGCTACAGAGAAGTTTCAGCCACAGAGAGACAGGGAGAGGGAGTACAGCACCAACATTAAAACAAAAAGTTACATCAACACAACCAGGAATAACAACCAACAGCGAGAGAGAGCCATATAGAAAGAGAGCGCAAGATGGAGAGAGAGATAAAGGGGTGAGCAGAGCAAGAGTAGCTAATTACCTATAGAAGAAGCAGTCACAGCAGACCAGGACCCCCATCCAGCTGGTATTAGAGACAGTGGCAGGTCTGTGAGGGTCTCACCCAGGTCTTTCACTCTTCCCTCACTCCTTCTACAGGTGAAGGGGGGGCTCTATCTGAGCACACAGCTCCAGAATAGCACCTCCCGTTTTCTCTCTCTCTCTCACATACACCGCGGTAACTGGCGAACTGCGTCCACACACACACACTCTTAGCGGTCCAATCAGCAAACAGGCCACCACTGATTAATGTCCACAGCACGTTACAGACAACCTCTCACAGCAACTTGGAGCCCTTTCAAAGTGTCTTCCTCTCTCTTTCTCACTAGAACTACTGCTGCCTGCCTCTTTCCTTCCCTCTCCATCCCTCGCTCCCCCTTTCTCTGGCTGGCTCCCACTTGAAAGGAGGGAAGATTAGCTTGGCAAACAGACTCGCATAAACAAACTGCTGACTGCTGGGTAGGACAGGGTGGACTGCGGGAGAGAGAGAGTAAGAGAGAGGCACACAGGAAGGGTCTGGGCTCTAGCAAAAATCTCTGCCATCTGTATATCCCAAACAAGGAGTAAACACACTTGACCACACACGCCCAAAACAAATTGGCTGATTTGAGATTGGCTGGTTATTGAGTGATACACCTCTGTTAGCTGGCCCATAGCCTGTACTGAAAAACAGAACCTGCAAACCAAGCCTGCCTGTCGAAACTGGGAGATGGTGCCAGGTGTTGCAAAAGAAAAGCTAATGGCAAATGAACAGAGGGACCAGAGCAATTTGGACACACACGTTCACCTGTCATTCTTCCACATAGGGTGGATTAGAATATGCTAGGCTCTGGTCCATGGCCCGTGATGTGAACAGGCAAAAGTGTTGAGGAAGGAGCACCCTTCTCAAATGGAACAGTAATCTGTGCTGCTCAGTCATGTTGTCAACAAGGCAGCACGTGTATCGTCCAGAAATAAACATCTCTTTTCCAAAAAAATATGTTACAATTTTCATTATTTTCATTGAAAAGACAGATAAAGCATTATCAAAAGTGGTCACTTCTGCATGTGAAAATACATAATTCCACTCATTACTCCACAAATTTAATTATGTCCCTTTTGCTTTGAGGCGACTTTGACGTCGGCTTGGAACGCGGAACCTCGCTCAGGCCAGGGTTCAAAACACACCCAATTAACTTTCACCTGGTGCAAAACCTGGGCCAGATGAATCTAATCCCCTCATTGATGCATAGGCAGACAGTGGGAGTGGCTAGAACACCCCCCCAAGATTGCAGCCAATCACAGAAGAGCTCTGTGACAGTCAGTGCAGGCATACAAGATGAAGGACACTCCACTTCTCCCTCCTCCTTTCCTTCTTTCACTCATTATTTCTCTGACTTTTTCCCATCTATCTCCAGACTGCAGTGCCCCATTGGGTGAGTGTGAAAAGTGTGTGTGTGTGTGTGTGTGTGTGTGTGTGTGTGTGTGTGTGTGTGTGTGTGTGTGTGTGTGTGTGTGTGTGTGTGTGTGTGTGTGTGTGTATAGAGTGAGACAAAGAGATTCACCTCCATAAGGCCATATTGGTTTAGAAGTAGCCTGGAGTTGTGTTGTGATTTAGTTACTAACTCGTTAAAAGGCCCAACAACAAGGTGACACTAATCTCTTCCTGACAAACACACACGACCCAAGCAAGTCTTAAGGTGTCCACATGCTTTCCAGATGAAACAGTTTGTTCATTTTGGACTTCGGCTGTTCGGGCACATATTCTTCTCGAGTCAAGCCGAAGTCAGTAGCCAAAGTCTATGCCCCCTCGTCTGCGATTGTTCAACAGTAGGGATTCTTCAATGAAGTGCCTGTTGTCATTCAACGAGAAACGACTCATCCTTATGCACAACACTTCCCCACCCTTCCCTCCTCCGTGTTCCTCTTCCTCCTCTCTGTTCTGTTCTTTATCAGATGAAAGATGGGAGAGGTGCCGCAGTAGCACAGCAAAGCACTTTAACAGCCAATGACGTCATATCCCTCCCCCTTTTCTTCATCCCTAGCTGCCTGTCACCAAGGGCCTCTGCTGCTACTGCCTCGATTTGAATTACACCTACCTTCACACGCAAACACACACTACCTGATTGAGGGAAACAATGTGCCCAAACACCCACCTTTCCGTTCTCGTTCCTTCCCTCTCTCACACACCCCTTGATTGAGGAGGCAGGGATTGGTCAACAGTCGGGATTCTTAAATTAAGTGTTGTCATTCAACGAGAAACAAGTCGGGAACACGCTTTTTAAAAAAAATGATAAATACTGCACCAAACATGTAAAACTGCGTGATTAAGATCTCCCTGGCAAAAACGTTGCAATTAATGACAGATTTGAGTTATCTTAGATTAACTGACTATTTTGAGGGGGGGTATACTGGCTACGGTATCTCAAAATGGACAAACAGTACTATTGCAGCATTTCTCATTTTTCAAGGTAAGGTCTTAAGTGAGTATGTGAGCACACTCGTTCAGCTAGCCAAACTGAAGCATTCTCTCTTCTGGGTCTGTGTGATACATTTTGTGTGAGTAGTGGAAGGGCCTGTGGCTGATAACAAGGCCAGTGGGTATAGGGTGCCAGGGGGAGATGGAAGGAAACTGCCATTACATCAACACTAATTTTCAACAATTAAAACTGAGGGAATGTGTGTGTATAAGACACGCGTGTGTGGCATGCTTGTTAAACAACAGAGAGAGAGAGAGAGAGAGAGAGAGTGTGTGTGTGTCAAAACACCCCCCAAAAAAGAGAAAAAGACAAGGAACTTGGGCATAATAGTTACAAGGGCCGGATTTAAGAATTTAAATTGCAGAAAGTTTGCCTGGTTTAGCGATGAGGAAGACAAAGCACATCTATTCATTAAACTTGTGAGTTGAAGATATACATAATGAGGGAGAGAATTAATTACATCCCAGGGAGAGGAGAGAGAAAGAGAACTTGTGGGCTGGGATTCTCATGGCCCTACTAGGCAGTGGGCAATCATGTCAACTGAAAGTGGGTGAGGAGAAACCACACACCACAGGGGAGATATTTCAGTGGATATTTTTTAATGAAGGGGGGAGAGGTGGAGAAAGGGAGGGAGGGGGTGGAGAAAGGGAGGAGGGAGGGGAGAGGTGGAGAAAGGGAGGGAGGGGGTGGAGAAAGGGAGGGAGGGGGAGGGAGGAGGGGGGGAGGGGAGAGGTGTAGAAAGGGAGGGAGGGGGTGGAGAAAGGGAGGGAGGGGGTGGAGAAAGGGAGGGAGGGGGTGGAGAAAGGGAGGGAGGGGGTGGATAAAGGGAGGGAGGGGGGTGGAGAAAGGGAGGGAGGGGGTGGAGAGTGGGGGAGAGGTGGAGAAAGGGAGGGAGGGGGTGGAGAAAGGGAGGGTGGAGAAAGGGAGGGAGGGGGAAGGAGGGAGGGGGAGGGGGAGGGAGGGAGGGGGAGGGGAGAGGTGGAGAAAGGGTGGGGGAGAGGTGGAGAAAGGGTGGGGGGGGAGAGGTGGAGAAAGGGAGGGTGGAGAAAGGGAGGGAGGGGGTGGAGAAAGGGAGGGAGGGGGAGGTGGAGAGTGGGGGGAGAGGTGGAGAAAGGGTGGGGGGAGGGGTGGAGAAAGGGAGGGAGGGGGGTGGAGAAAGGGAGGGAGGGGGGTGGAGAAAGGGAGGGAGGGGGGTGGAGAAAGGGAGGGGTGGAGGAGGGAGGGGAGAGTGAGGGAGGGGGGTGGAGAAAGAGAGGGAGGGGGTGGAGAAAGAGAGGGAGGGGGTGGAGAAAGAGAGGGAGGGGGTGGAGAAAGGGAGGGAGGGGGGTGAAGAAAGGGAGGGAGGGGGTGGAGAAAGGGAGGGAGGGGGTGAAGAAAGGGAGGGAGGGGGTGGAGAAAGGGAGGGAGGGGGGGGTGGAGAAAGGGAGGGAGGGGGGGTGGAGAAAGGGAGGGAGGGGGTGGAGAAAGGGAGGGAGGGGGTGGAGAAAGGGAGGGAGGGGGTGGAGAAAGGGAGGGAGGGGGTGGAGAAAGGGAGGGAGGGGGTGGAGAAAGGGAGGAGGGGGTGGAGAAAGGGAGGGAGGGGGAGGGAGAAAGGGAGGGAGGGGGAGGGAGAAAGGGGGAGGGGGAAGGCAGGGGGGGGGGGCAGGGGAGGGGGGGCGGGGGGAGGCAGGGGAGGGGGCAGGCAGGGGAGGGGGGCAGGAGAGGGGGGGCAGGGGAGAGGGGGGCAGGGGAGGGGGGCAGGGGAGGGGAGAGAAACAAGTGTAATAAATACTTGCTTTGGCAATGTAAACATGTTTTCCATGCCAATAAAGCCCTATGAATTTATTTTAATTGAGAAAGTGAGATGGGGGGGTTTACACACAGCTCAAACTGCGCGCCACCCAATACACGTCGGCATCACAATGGCAAGGGTCTGGGGCCAGAAAATTAGTTAAGAATGACATCATCAAACCATTATTCGAACGTCAACCACGTCAAGTCTGCCGTTCACGAACCCTCAAATGTTTTAAACGCGTATTTTCATTGGCGTGGCAACCGATGCAATAGATAAATAGTCGTCGTTTTAACCATGATCAGTGAGTTTTCAGTGAAACGGGTTGTGAGTGAGAGCAACTACTTCCATCAGCTGCATCCATACAGCGTGCGTATCATAACCACGTTTCAATTCAACAATAGAAATGCTCGAAGAGTCACAATCACGACACAAGCAGCTGATCATACCGACGACATTAAAGTCACACAATAAACATTGATCAACTGCGTCTGGAAAACTTCACAATGTACTGTTTACGTATATATGTGTCGAATATAGAAAGAAGCCAAACTCGAGTAGTGAATGGATGAAGTAATTTACCTATTCAATGTATAGGAGCCGTTCCGTTTAAACCTCATGCCGGACGATAGGAATCGGATAAAGAAATCCAGAATTGATTGTGTTCAGCTTTCGATGCACCTGAAAACGCCCGTGCTTTTGACAGATGTAGACGAGAACAATAAAAACGGAGTTGTCGTGCAGACCTCACTCTTCCTTTTACCCTATATCTCTCGATTCTTCCTTCCAAACCTCCGCCCTCTGTTCGGTTCCCCCAGCTTCCGCTGGGCAGGGTTTACAAATCGGGGGGCAAGGATGTCAAAACAAATGCTAAAATGAAACAAAATAACGATAGCTCATCATTCAGATCGCTACAATTGCAGCAGTGAGGATGTCGGAAAATAATCCGAGCAATGATACCTAGTGTTTCTTTAGATATGATGCCCCTACTTCGTGTACTCAGTAGCCCGCTTAAGTAAATCAGACACTTTCTCAGACACGTCACTGACTTAAAATAACTTTAAAGCGTTTCGATTGTAGCACAATCTACTAAAGCTATATCAATATCTAACATTACTCGCATGATTTGTATATTCCCTACTTCTACCACCGAATATAGACTCCTTTGTCAATCAATGCACACTCAGAAATACATCACCATCTGCTTCCCAGTCATGAAAAATGATTCATAGTGCCTATTATTCATCCTTGCCCGACAGATTCACGGATACAGAGGGCGCAAGCAACATTTCATGTTTCAAGTGCGTTTTATATCTTGCAGGCTATATTTTCCTCCTGTATGCTATAGGGAGAGGACAGAACACAGACTCCAAGCGAACACTTGTCAGCGTGTGGACTGTGAGACAGATTGAAGCTAAGAATAGACTAAGGAGCCATTAAAGCCTGCTAAATCCACAGCTTCAACTGTGTGTGAGAGAGAGATAGAGTCGGATTCCAGACCTAAGAACGACCTACAGGTCCCTATGAGCAGTACTTGATAGCTAAAATGGTCATTGCTCCATCTTGCCCACTGGTAAACTAGCACCATCCATAACATTTCGGAGCCAAGACGTGTGTGGAGCAGAGGGGGCTGGTGAGAAGAGCTATAGGAGGACATGCTCATTGTAATGGCTAGAGTGGAATTAATGGAATGGAGTCAAACATGTGGTTTCCCTAAATCACATTGTAGGATTTTTTTATGAATTTATTTGCAAATTATGGTGGAAAATAAGTATTTGGTCACCTACAAACAAGCAAGATTTCTGGCTCTCACAGACCTGTAACTTCTTCTTTAAGAGGCTCCTCTGTCCTCCACTCGTTACCTGTATTAACCTGTTACTCCTACCCCCTACTTTTTCGAACATTCTGTTAAAAATCGCGCAACAATTCAGCGCCCTGCTGCTCATGCCAGGAATATAGTATATGCATATTGGTTTATTTATGGTGACAGGGTGCAGAGGGGTAAACGACAAAGCAGGATACTTCCGGCGCCGACAGAGATGGCCGCCTCGCTTCACGTTCCTAGGAAACTATGCAATTTTTTTTTGTTTTTTTCACGTGTTATTTCTTACATTAGTACCCCAGGTCATCTTAGGTTTCATTACATACAGTCGAGAAGAACTACTGAATATAAGATCAGCGTCAACTCACCATCAGTACGACCAAGAATATGTTTTTCGCGACGCGGATCCTGTGTTCTGCCTTACAAACAGGACAACGGAATGGATCGCATGCAGCGACCCAAAAAAACGACTCCGAAAAAGAGGGAAACGCGGCGGTCTTCTGGTCAGACTCCGGAGACGGGCACACCGTGCACCACTCCCTAGCATTCTTCTTGCCAATGTCCAGTCTCTAGACAACAAGGTTGATGAAATCCGAGCAAGGGTAGCATTCCAGAGGGACATCAGAGACTGTAACGTTCTGTGATTCACGGAAACATGGCTCACTGGAGAGACGCTATCCGAAGCGGTGCAGCCAGCTGGTTTCTCCACGCATCGCGCCAACAGAAACAAACACCTTTCTGGTAAGAAGAGGGGCGGGGCGTATGCCTTATGACTAACGAGACATGGTGTGATGAAAGAAACATACGGGAACTCAAATCCTTCTGTTCACCTGATTTAGAATTCCTCACAATCAAATGTAGACCGCATTATCTACCAAGAGAAATCTATTCGATTATAATCACAGCTGTATATATCCCCCCCAAGCAGACACATCGATGGCTCTGAACAAACTTTATTTAACTCTTTGCAAACTGGAAACCATTTATCCGGAGGCTGCATTCATTGTAGCTGGGGATTTTAACAAGGCTAATCTGAAAACAAGACTCCCTAAACTTTATCAGCATATCGATTGCGCAACCAGGGGTGGAAAAACCTTGGATCATTGTTACTCTAACTTCCACGACGCATATAAGGCCCTGCCCCGCCCCCCTTTCGGAAAAGCTGACCACGACTCCATTTTGCTGATCCCTGCCTACAGACAGAAACTAAAACTAGAGGCTCCCACGCTCAGGTCTGTCCAACGCTGGTCCGACCAAGCTGACTCCACACTCCAAGACTGCTTCCAGCACGTGGACTGGAATATGTTTCGTATTGCGTCAGATAACAACATTGACGAATACGCTGATTCGGTGTGCGAGTTCATTAGAATGTGCGTTGAAGATGTCGTTCCCATAGCAACGATTAAAACATTCCCTAACCAGAAACCGTTGATTGATGGCAACATTCGCGTGAAACTGAAAGCGCAAACCACTGCTTTTAATCAGGGCAAGGTGTCTGGTAACATGACCGAATACAAACAGTGCAGCTATTCCCTCCGCAAGGCTATCAAACAAGCTAAGCGTCAGTACAGAGACAAAGTAGAATCTCAATTCAACGGCTCAGACACAAGAGGCATGTGGCAGGGTCTACAGTCAATCACGGACTACAGGAAGAAATCCAGCCCAGTCATGGACCAGGATGTCTTGCTCCCAGGCAGACGAAATAACTTTTTTGCCCGCTTTGAGGACAATACAGTGCCACTGACACGGCCTGCAACGAAAACATGCGGTCTCTCCTTCACTGCAGCCGAAGTGAGTAAGACATTTAAACGCGTTAACCCTCGCAAGGCTGCAGGCCCAGACGGCATCCCCAGCCGCGCCCTCAGAGCATGCGCAGACCAGCTGGCCGGTGTGTTTACGGACATATTCAATCAATCCCTATACCAGTCTGCTGTTCCCACATGCTTCAAGAGGGCCACCATTGTTCCTGTTCCCAAGAAAGCTAAGGTAAGTGAGCTAAACGACTACCGCCCCGTAGCACTCACTTCCGTCATCATGAAGTGCTTTGAGAGACTAGTCTAGGACCATATCACCTCCACCCTACCTGACACCCTAGACCCACTCCAATTTGCTTCCCGCCCAAATAGGTCCACAGACGATGCAATCTCAACCACACTGCACACTGCCCTAACCCATCTGGACAAGAGGAATACCTATGTGAGAATGCTGTTCATCGACTACAGCTCGGCATTCAACACCATAGTACCCTCCAAGCGCGTCATCAAGCTCGAGACCCTGGGTCTCGACCCCGCCCTGTGCAACTGGGTACTGGACTTCCTGACGGGCCGCCCCCAGGTGGTGAGGGTAGGTAACAACATCTCCTCCCCTCTGATCCTCAACACTGGGGCCCCACAAGGGTGCGTTCTGAGCCCTCTCCTGTACTCCCTGTTCACCCACGACTGCGTGGCCATGCACGCCTCCAACTCATTCATCAAGTTTGCGGACGACACAACAGTGGTAGGCTTGATTACCAACAACGACGAGACGGCCTACAGGGAGGAGGTGAGGGCCCTCGGAGTGTGGTGTCAGGAAAACAACCTCACACTCAACGTCAATAAAACTAAGGAGATGATTGTGGACTTCAGGAAACAGCAGAGGGAACACCCCCCTATCCACATCGATGGAACAGTAGTGGAGAGGGTAGCAAGTTTTAAGTTCCTCGGCATACACATCACAGACAAACTGAATTGGTCCACTCACACAGACAGCATCGTGAAGAAGGCGCAGCAGCGCCTCTTCAACCTCAGGAGGCTGAAGAAATTTGGCTTGTCACCAAAAGCACTCACAAACTTCTACAGATGCACAATCGAGAGCATCCTGGCGGGCTGCATCACCGCCTGGTACGGCAACTGCTCCGCCCTCAACCGTAAGGCTCTCCAGAGGGTAGTGAGGTCTGCACAACGCATCACCGGGGGCAAACTACCTGCCCTCCAGGACACCTACACCACCCGATGTTACAGGAAGGCCATAAAGATCATCAAGGACATCAACCACCCGAGCCACTGCCTGTTCACCCCGCTATCATCCAGAAGGCGAGGTCAGTACAGGTGCATCAAAGCTGGGACTGAGAGACTGAAAAACAGCTTCTATCTCAAGGACCTCAGACTGTTAAACAGCCACCACTAACATTGAGTGGCTGCTGCCAACACACTGTCATATTGACACTGACCCAACTCCAGCCACTTTAATAATGGGAATTGATGGGAAATGATGTAAATATATCACTAGCCACTTTAAACAATGCTACCTTATATAATGTTACTTACCCTACATTATTCATCTCATATGCATACGTATATACTGTACTCTATATCATCGACTGCATCCTTATGTAATACATGTATCACTAGCCACTTTAACTATGCCACTTTGTTTACATACTCATCTTATATGTATATACTGTACTTGATACCATCTACTGTATCTTGCCTATGCTGCTCTGTACCATCACTCATTCATATATCCTTATGTACATATTCTTTATCCCTTACACTGTGTATAAGACAGTAGTTTAGGAATTGTTAGTTAGATTACTTGTTGGTTATTACTGCATTTCGCTACACTCGCATTAACATCTGCTAACCATGTGTATGTGACAAATACATTTGATTTGATTTGATTTGCATATGATTAGTATGTGTGGATAGAAAACACTCAGATGTTTATAAAACTGGTTAAATCACGGCTGTGACTATAACAGAACGTGCATTTCATCGAAAAGCGCAGGAAAATCTGATCACTGAAAATGGAAATATATATCCATCCGCCACTTCAACCCATTGATAAAGGCGAACCACAATAAATGGGGCTGAGGTTGCAATACCTACAGCTTCCACACGATGTCAAGAGTCTTGTCATTTGCCTCGGCTTTGTTTCTTGGTCAAACGAAGAAGAGACAAGCCATTTGTTCAGGTCTCCGACCGGATATTTTGGTTGAGATTTACCCGGACATTATTTCCAGATGGACAGCTAAAGAATATACATCGCCTCGTGATCAATTTGATTGCTTATTAACATGTACTAATACCTAAAGTTGCATTACAAAAGTATTTCGAAGTGTTTTGTGAAAGTTTATCGTCAACTTTTTTAATTAAAAAAAATGACGTTACAAGACGCAATTTTTTTCCGTTTATCACACAGTCTTCATAGATCGATATCTAGGCTATATATGGACCGATTTAATCGAAAAAAAAGACCCAATAGTGATTATGGGACATCTAGGAGTGCCAACAAAGAAGATGGTCAAAGGTAATGAATGTTTTATATTTTATTTGTGCGGTTTGTGTAGCGAAGACTATGCTAATTATTTTGTTTACGTCCCCTGCGGGTCTTTTGGGGTGTTACATGCTATCAGATAATAGCTTCTCATGCTTTCGCCGAAAAGCATTTTAAAAATCTGACTTGTTGCCTGGATTCACAACGAGGGTAGCTTTAATTCAATACCCTGCATGTGTATTTTAATGAACGTTTGAGTTTTAACTAGTACTATTAGCATTTAGCGTAGTGCATTTGCATTTCCAGATGGGACACCTGCGTGTCAGGTAGGAGCAAGAGGTTAATGGCACCTGTTTGAACTTGTTATCAGTATAAAAGTCACCTGTCCACAACCTCAAACAGTCACACTCCAAACTCCACTATGGCCAAGACCAAAGAGCTGTCAAAGGACATCAGAAACAAAATTGTAGACCTGCACCAGGCTGGGAAGACTGAATCTGCAATAGGTAAGTAAGCAGCTTGGTTTGAAGAAATCAACTGTGGGAGCAATTATTAGGAAATGGAAGACATACAAGACCACTGATAATCTCCCTCGATCTGGGGCTCCACGCAAGATCTCACCCTGTGGGGTCAAAATGATCACAAGAACGGTGAGCAAAAATCCCAGAACCACACGGGGGGACCTAGTGAATGACCTGCAGAGAGCTGGGACCAAAGTAACAAAGCCTACCATCAGTAACACACTATGCCGCCAGGGACTCAAATCCTGTCGTGCCAGACGTGTCCCCCTGCTTAAGCCAGTACATGTCCAGGCCCGTCTGAAGTTTGCTAGAGAGCATTTGGATGATCCAGAAGAAGATTGGGAGAATGTCATATGGTCAGATGAAATCAAAATATAACTTTTTGGTAAAAGCTCAACTCGTCATGTTTGGAGGACAAAGATTGCTGAGTTGCATCCAAAGAACACCATACCTACTGTGAAGCATGGGGGTGGAAACATCATCCTTTGGGGCTGTTTTTCTGCAAAGGGACCAGGACGACTGATCCGTGTAAAGGAAAGAATGAATGGGGCCATGTATCGTGAGATTTTGAGTGAAAACCTCCATCAGCAAGGGCATTGAAGATGAAACATGGCTGGGTCTTTCAGCATGACAATGACCCCAAACACACCGCCCGGCAACGAAGGAGTGGCTTCGTAAGAAGCATTTCAAGATCCTGGAGTGGCCTGGCCAGTCTCCAGATCTCAACCACATAGAAAATCTTTGGAGGGAGTTGAAAGTCTGTGTTGCCCAGCAACAGCCCCAAAACATCACTGCTCTAGAGGAGATCTGCATGGAGGAATGGGCCAAAATACCAGCCACAGTGTGTGAAAATCTTGTGAAGACTTACAGAAAACGTTTGACCTCTGTCATTGCCAAAAAGGGTATATAACAAAGTATTGAGATAAACTTTTGTTATTGACCAAATACTTATTTTCCACCATAATTTGCAAATTCATAAAAAATCCTACAATGTGATTTTCTGGATTTTCTCATTTTGTCTGTCATAGTTGAAGTGTACCTATGATGAAAATTACAGGCCTCTCTCATCTTTTTAAGTGGGAGAACTTGCACAATTAGTGGCTGACTAAATACTTTTTTTGCCCCACTGTATACAGGTAACAGCCAAAATAAAGGAAAACACTAGATAGTTTAGTGACCTAGATCATTTGTGTGGATGTATTGATATGTAGAGTACGTGTGTGTGCCTTTAGTACAATGTTTTCATGTAGTTCTGTCCTTGAGCTCTTCTTGTCTATTAATGTTCTGTATTATTTCATGTTTTGTGTGGACCCCAGGAAAAGTAACTGCTGCTTTTGCAACAGCTAATGGGGATCCTAATTAAAAACCAAATACTAAAGTAAATGAAGGATACAAGTATACTGAAAGTAGGTGCTTCCACACAGGTGTGGTTCCTGAGCTAAGCCATTAAAACATCCTATCATGCTTAGCGTCATGTATAAAAATGCCAAGTTGTCCATTATTTTGCCTACCATCACTAGAAGAGATCTCAGTGACTTTGAAAGAGGGGTTTTAAAGAGAGCATGGGGGTTTAAAGGGTGTATGTGTTTCCCAGTCACCAGATCTCAACCCAATTGAATGATTATGGGACATTCTGGAGACTGAGAAAGCGTCCCTCCAATAGAGTTCCAGACACTTGTAGAATCTATGCCAAGGCACACTGAAGCTGTTCTGGCGGATTGTCTGGTTTTTACTGTTAGCATTTCTCTATCATGTGGGGGTTTGATTTAGATTCATTAGGCTCCCTATTAGCCAACGCCAACGGCGACAGCTAGTCTTACTGGAGTCAGACACATAACGAAAAATACATTACAGACCAAAGACAATTTACACGTGTGTGCGCATCTATCAGTTACACATACATGTCAGTACATACACACAACATGTAGGTCACATGTTGGAGAGGTATTGTGCCATGAGGTGTTGCTGTATTTGTTCATTGAAACCAGGTTTGCTGTTCACTTGCACTATATAAGATGGAAGGGAGTAACATGCATTAACGACTGTATAATACTGTACATTTCCTTGAATTTGTTCTGGACCTGGGGATTGTGAAAAGACGGCATGTCTGGTGGGGTAAGTGTGTGTCAGTCTTTCCTCAACTCTTAACCAAAAGACACTGGCATGCATAGTACTAATATTAGCACAATGACTACAATGAAGAGCAAGACGAGGCCCTCTTTTCTGGGCCAGCTGCGGCTTAACTAGGTCTTTCTGAGCAGCACTTGACCATATGACTGGGTGATAATAAAGATAAGATAAAACTAGAACCTACAGGACTTGCTTTGTGGAGTGTGGTGTCAAAAAAAGCAGAGCATCTCTTTATTACGGACAGACCTCTCCCCATCTTTACAAGCATTGAGTCTATGATTTGACCATGGCAGTTTACAATCTAAGGTAACACTAAGTAATTTAGTCTCCTCAACTTGTTCAACAGCCACACCATTAATTACCAGATTCAGCTGAGGTCTACAACTTAAGGAATGATTTGAACCAAATGCAATGCTCTTAGTTTTAGAGATGTTCAGGACCAGTTAATTACTGAACACCCATTCCAAAAACTCTGTTATAAGGGTTTCAGTGACTTCATCAGCTGTGGTTGCTGATGTGTGTAAGGTTAAATCATCAGCATACATGGACACACATGCTTTGTTTTATGCCAGTGACAGATCATTGATAAAAAATAGAAAAGAGTAGGGGCCTAGAGAGCTGCATTGCGGTACACCACACTTTACATGTTTGACAATAGAGAAGCTTCCATTAAAGAAAACCCTCCGTTCTATTAGATATATACAGTAGCTCTGAATCCATAATATGGCAGAGGTTGAAAAGCCATTACACATAAGTTCTCAACAATAGGTTTTGGTCAATAATATCAAAGGCAGCACTGAAATCTAACAGTACAGCGCCCACAATCCTCTTACTATCAATTTCTTTCAACCAATCAGTCATTTGTGTCAGTGCAGTACATGTTGAGTGCTCTTCTCTATAAGAATGCTGAAAGTCTGTTGTTAATTTTTTTTACAGAGAAATAGCATTGCATTTGCTCCCCAAAAAATCCAACACTTTGCTAAGAGCTGGCAGCAAGCTGATCGGTCTGCTGTTAGAAACAGTAAAGGACTCTTTACCACTCTTGGGTAGCGGATTACTTTGGCTTCCCTCCAGGCCTGAGGACAAAGACTTTCCTCTAGGCTCAGATTAAAGATGTGACAGATAGGAGTAGCTATAGAGTCAGCTACCATCCTCAGTAGCTTTCCATCTAAGTTGTCAATGCCAGGAGGTCTGTCATTATTGATTTGATAACAATCATTTTTCTACTTCTCCCACACTAACTTTACAAAATTCTAACTTAATGCTTTTCTTTAATTCTTGTTTTATTATGCATGAGTATGATGGCTCACTGTTTGTTGTTTACAGTTCCTGACTAAATTTAACCACTTTGCCAATCATTAAAATAATTGGCTAAAATCTAAATTGTTTTGTGATGAATAAGCCATCTGATTTGATGAAAGATGCTGCTGCCTACCATCGCTCAGTCAGACTGCTCTATCAAATCATAGACTTAATTATAACACACACAAATACAAGCCTTTGATCATTAATATGGTCGAATCCGGAAACTATCATTTCGAAAAACAAAACGTTTATTATTTCAGTGAAATACGGAATATTTCCCTATTTTATCTAACGGATGGTATCCCTACGTCTAAATATTCTTGTTATATTGCACAACCATCAATGTTATGTCATAATTATGTAAAATTCTGGCAAATTAGTTCGCAATGAGCCAGGCTGCCCAAACTGTTGCATATACCCTGACTCTGCGTGCAATGAACGCAAGAGAAGTGACACAATTTCCCCTGGTTAATATTGCCTGCTAACCTGGATTTCTTTTAGCTATTTATGCAGGTTTAAAAATATATACTTCTGTGTATTGATTTTAAGAAAGGCATTGGTGTTTATGGTTAGTTACAGTCGTCCAACAATTGTGCTTTTTTCGCAAATGCGCTTTTGTTAAATCATCCCCCAGCATTATATGCAACGCAGGACACGCTAGATAAACTAGTAATATCATCAACCATGTGTAGTTATAACTAGTGATTATGATTGATTATTTTTTCATAAGATAAGTTTAATGCTAGCAAGCAACTTATCTTGGCTTCTACTGCATTCACGTAACAGGAAGTCTCCTTGTGGAGTGCAATGAGAGGCAGGTGGTTAGAGCGTTGGACTAGTTAACTGTGAGGTTGCAAGACTGGATCCCCCAAGCTGACAAGGTGAAAATCTGTCGTTCTGCCCCTAAACAAGGCAGTTAACCCACCGTTCCTAGGCAGTCATTGAAAATAAGAATGTGTTCTTAACCTCTCTGGGATATGTGGGAAGCTAGCGTCCTGGCCAAAAGCCAGGGAAAATGCAGAGCGCCAAATTGAAATAAATACTATAAAAATCTAACTTTCATTAAATCACGCATGCAAGATAGCAAATTAAAGCTACACTTGTTGTGAATCCAGCCAACATGTCCGATTTCAAAAAGGCTTTTCGGCGAAAGCAAACGATGCTATTATCTGAGGATTGCACCTCGGTAAACAAAGAGAGAAACCATATTTCAACCCTGCAGGCGCGACACAAAACGCAGAAATAAAAATATAATTCATGCCTTACCTTTGACGAGCTTCTTTTTTTGGCACTCCAATATGTCCCATAAACATCACAAATGGTCCTTTTGTTCGATTAATTCCGTTGCGTTGATATATATCCAAAATGTCCATTTATTTGGCGCGTTTGATCCAGAAAAACACTGGTTCCAACTTGCTCAACGTGACTACAAAATATCTCAAAAGTTACCTGTAAACTTTGCAGAAACATTTCAAACTACTTTTGTCATAGAACTTTAGGTATTTTTTAACGTAAATAATCAATCAAATTGAAGACGGTATGATCTGTGTTCAATACAGGAGGAAAACAGCATGCTTTCTGGTCACGCGCCTCTATCTAACAGTACACTTCAAGTGACCCTCATTCAAGATGGCCGTACTTCTTCATTACACAATGGAATAACCTCAACCAATTTCTAAAGACTGTTGACATCCAGTGGAAACGATACTAACTGCAAGAAGGTCATTTAGAAATCTGGATTCCAAATGAAAAAACATTGAAAAGAGAGTGACCTCAAAAAAAGAAATCTGAATAGTTTGTCCTCAGGGTTTCGTCTGCTAAATAAGTTCTGTTATACACAGACATGATTCAAACAGTTTTAGAAACTTCAGAATGTTTTCTATCCAAATCTACTAATAATATGCATATCTTATCTTCTGGGGATGAGTAGCAGGCAGTTGAATTTGGGCATGCATTTCATCCGGACGTGAAAATACTGCCCCCTGTCACCTTGAAGTTAACTGAATTGCCTAGTTAAATATAGGTATTAAAAAATAAAATACATATATTTTTAATTCCGATTGTTACGTAAACTTGAAATCAGCCCTAATTAATCGCCCATTCCGATTAATCGGTCGACCTCTAGTAGGAAGGATTTGAAAGTATTTGAACCTGTTCATTGTGAGAATTTCTCTGAGCTGGGTGGAGAGAAGGATAAGAGGAAGGAAGGGATGAAGAGGAGGTGGGAATGGATGGATGTGTGGAATAATGTATGGTGACTGGAAACAGGTACAGAAAGAGTGAGGTTGATGATGTAATGTCTTTGGCTCTCAGCTGCTCACCACATCTCTGAAAGGCCTTATCATTCGGTGTACAGATGTGCACGGTTATTTGAATATTCAAATATCCAAAAGGACCATAGTATTCAAATACTTGTGCGAGTATTCACTGTGCTGAAAGAGCAGTTCTATTTAACACTGAAAAGGCATCCTCTAAATTAAAATATCCATGTAACATTGTTACTTACAAGGATGTGCCATAAAATCATTCATTTAACAAAAACAAACTTTTCTATAGAGTTTTTATGACATAAAAAGACCAGTAGCCTTCACGTATGTAGCTTGTTGTTTATGTTGTCCAATCAAAGAGGCTCAATCTGTAGAAAGTGGAATGAGAGTTCACTAATGCAATGCAAGATGTTAGAGAAGTGAGAAGGAGTAGGCTTCAATTAGCAGCCAACAGGTAGGCTGTTGTTTTATCTGAATGCGGAGAAAACGCAGCATGTAGCCTCACTTAGCCTAGCTAGCTACTCTAGGCCAATGTTTCCAAACCGTGGTCCTTGAGTACCCCAAACAGCACACATTTTTGTAACCCTGGACAAGCACACCTGAGGTTACTCCAGTCTAGACAGGTACTGGAGGACCAGGGTTGGGAAACACTGCTCTAGGTTACTCCAGTCTAGACAGGTACTGGATGACCAGGGTTGGGGAACACTGCTCTAGGTTACTCCAGTCTAGACAGGTACTGGAGGACCAGGGTTGGGAAACACTGCTCTAGGTTACTCCAGTCTAGACAGGTACTGGAGGACCAGGGTTGGGGAACACTGCTCTAGGTTACTCCAGTCTAGACAGGTACTGGAGGACCAGGGTTGGGAAACACTGCTCTAGGTTACTCCAGTCTAGACAGGTACTGGAGGACCAGGGTTGGGGAACACTGCTCTAGGTTACTCCAGTCTAGACAGGTACTGGAGGACCAGGGTTGGGGAACACTGCTCTAGGTTACTCCAGTCTAGACAGGTACTGGAGGACCAGGGTTGGGAAACACTGCTCTAGGTTACTCCAGTCT
Source organism: Oncorhynchus keta (assembly GCF_023373465.1). Lineage (NCBI taxonomy): Eukaryota > Metazoa > Chordata > Actinopteri > Salmoniformes > Salmonidae > Oncorhynchus > Oncorhynchus keta. Next base: position 37,134,640 of record NC_068446.1, on the reverse strand, counting down.
AGACAGGTACTGGAGGACCAGGGTTGGCAAACACTGCTCTAGATTACTCCAGTCTAGACAGGTACTGGAGGACCAGGGTTGGGGAACACTGCTCTAGATTACTCCAGTCTAGACAGGTACTGGAGGACCAGGGTTGGGAAACACTGCTCTAGATTACTCCAGTCTAGACAGGTACTGGAGGACCAGGGTTGGCAAACACTGCTCTAGATTACTCCAGTCTAGACAGGTACTGGAGGACCAGGGTTGGCAAACACTGCTCTAGATTACTCCAGTCTAGACAGGTACTGGAGGACCAGGGTTGGGAAACACTGCTCTAGGTTACTCCAGTCTAGACAGGTACTGGATGACCAGGGTTGGGGAACACTGCTCTAGGTTACTCCAGTCTAGACAGGTACTGGAGGACCAGGGTTGGGAAACACTGCTCTAGGTTACTCCAGTCTAGACAGGTACTGGAGGACCAGGGTTGGGGAACACTGCTCTAGGTTACTCCAGTCTAGACAGGTACTGGAGGACCAGGGTTGGCAAACACTGCTCTAGATTACTCCAGTCTAGACAGGTACTGGAGGACCAGGGTTGGCAAACACTGCTCTAGATTACTCCAGTCTAGACAGGTACTGGAGGACCAGGGTTGGCAAACACTGCTCTAGATTACTCCAGTCTAGACAGGTACTGGAGGACCAGGGTTGGGAAACACTGCTCTAGGTTACTCCAGTCTAGACAGGTACTGGATGACCAGGGTTGGGGAACACTGCTCTAGGTTACTCCAGTCTAGACAGGTACTGGAGGACCAGGGTTGGGGAGCACTGCTCTAGGTTACTCCAGTCTAGACAGGTACCGGAGGACCAGGGTTGGGAAACACTGCTCTAGATTACTCCAGTCTAGACAGGTACTGGAGGACCAGGGTTGGGGAACACTGCTCTAGGTTACTCCAGTCTAGACAGGTACTGGAGGACCAGGGTTGGGGAACACTGCTCTAGGTTACTCCAGTCTAGACAGGTACTGGAGGACCAGGGTTGGCAAACACTGCTCTAGATTACTCCAGTCTAGACAGGTACTGGAGGACCAGGGTTGGGGAACACTGCTCTAGGTTACTCCAGTCTAGACAGGTACTGTAAAATGGGATGATAGCATTGTGGCTGCTAGAAGTTACCTAGTGTTGGCTTTAACCGAGTTGCCTTGGCTACAGCATCTCTCGTTCTCCCTCGGTCTGCTGGCTCCCATCTCACACACTGCCTCCTCCACAGCTGCAGCAATGCACCAGCCTCTCTCCCTCAACACAGCATGTTAAAAACGTTCATATTTTTTTTAAATAAACTTATTTTTTAAAAGATATATATATATATACCATTAATACATGCTTTTCAAATATCTGACAAATTCATGATACTATTTTAATATTGAAATTATTTCAAACCAGTTACATGTGTGTGTGTTAAGGTTTGTACACCCTAGTAATAAATGGCACCTCCTGTGGAGTAGTGTGTAATAAGCACAGTGTGTGTTTGTGTGTGTGTATGTGTATTCTCTCTCTCCTGCACCAGACCGCTTAGGGATGGTTGTAGTGGCTCCAGGGTGGTTTATTATCAACACAGCTGATCACTCACTCTGCTAGAGCCACACAGCTGATCACTCACTCTGCTAGAGCCACACAGCTGATCAATCAATCAATAACTCTGCTAGAGCCACACAGCTGATCAATCAATCACTCTGCTAGAGCCACACAGCTGATCAATCAATCAATCACTCACTCTTGCTAGAGCCACACAGCTGGTCAATCAACCACTCTGCTAGAGCCATACAGCTGATCAATCAATCACTCGGCTAGAGTTTCATAAGAGCAGTATAGTGTGCTTGTATGTCAGTGTTCCCTTCACCTGTTAACATCATCTTCATGATCATCATCATTCCCACCCAGACAGAACTCTCCTCTCTGCCTTCCCCTGTTTTCTAGTAGTTTTGCTACCAAGTCAGAGAATAAAATGCAGCTTTTTCTGTCCTCCTCTCAGTAACAGCTGCTGGGTTCTGAGGTTGAGAAGTTAACAGGCAGAAAGAGAAGGTTTTCAGAAAAGCTTCCAACACCGCAGTGCATAATAACAGACCCAGTCCTCTCTCTTCCCCCTCACAAGCTTTCCAGGAATACAGACAATGTGTACAGGCCTAGTCGGATTCTCTGCACCTCAACCCATGTTGGTTGAAGCACTGTCTACCGTCTACTCCTCATGAGAGAACCTCGGACAGGGCCGGATTGGATGCTCCAGTTATGAAAGTCAGTCTTTATTTTACTCACGCCTCCAACCAGGGTTCACATTGCATTATTGACTCAGTGGTGCTGGTCCGTCTGGGCGACCAATGGGAATACGTTTAGAAGGGGCATGCCCACATCCATACCTTCAGTAACACTATTTGGGAGGGTTCTGCTCTGTTATGGTACATCTTGGTAACACCCTCAGTAATTCACCCCTGTAATTCAAATAGTTTAAACGACTACTGACTTTTGGTCGGTTTTAATGTTAATTCCCACCGAGAATGCAATCCAATCTATGAGAGAAATAATCCTTGAAGGAATGAATGAATGGTTTGACTGAGCCCTGCATTGCCTGCCCTATAGGCTCAAACAACAACAACCCTGGGTTTCTCTAGTCTAGACCGCTGCTGGACATGAGAGCTGTGCTCTGGCACCACCCAATGGTTCCAAGTGCTACTGAAATCTATTTTTTCCCGATGGGAAAAAAGGGGAGAATCTCAATTGCATTACCTTGATTCCTCACGTCCTCTCTCCTCGCCTCCTAAGGAGAAGCTAGTGCAGCTTGTCATGTGTCATGTGATCAAAGAGATGAGGAACTGGAAGGAGGTGAGGAAAGGAGATGAAATGGCAGGGAGGGAAGAGAGAAGCAGCCATTAATGTCGAGCTGTCTGTTTTGGGCTGGCTGCACAGAGAGAGACATGACAGAGACAGAGGATCTCTGTGTTGACTGGCTGATATGCTGTCTAGTATGCCGACTGGTATTCCTGATATGCACTGGACTTGAACTCATGCGATGAAGGGAAGGAGACAAGTTAAGGAGATGAGCAGAGGAGACAAGGAGCCATAGAAGAAGCCATTGATCCTTTTGTTGCTGAGAATTTCCCCGTGCAAATGAGTTTAATTATTCAAATCAAATTTTCTTGGTCGCATACACATTTTACAGATGTTGTTGCGGGTGTCAAATCAAATTTTATTTGTCACATACACATGGTTAGCAGATGTTAATGACATGAGTGTAGCGAAGTGCTTCTAGTTCCAATAATGCAGTAATAAGCAATGAGTAATCTAACCTAACAATTCCACAACAACTACCTTACACACACAAGTGTAAAGGGATAAAGAATATGTACATAAAGATATATGAATGAGTGATGGTACAGAACGGCATAGGCAAGATTCAGTAGATGGTATCGAGTACAGTATATACATACATATGAGATGAGTAATGTAGGGTATGTAAACATTATATTAAGTGGCATTGTTTAAAGTGGCTAGTGATACATTTTTTACATCAATTTCCATCCATTTCCATTATTAAAGTTAGCTGGAGTTGAGTCCTTATGTTGGCAGCAGCCACTCAATGTTAGTGGTGGCTGTTAAACAGTCTGATGGCCTTGAGATAGAAGCTGTTTTTCAGTCTCACGGTCCCTGCTTTGATGCACCTGTACTGACCTCGCCTTCTGGATGATAGCGGGGTGAACAGGCAGTGGCTCGGGTGGTTGTTGTCCTTGATGATCTTTATGGCCTTCCTGTGACATCGGGTGGTGTAGGTGTCCTGGAGGGCAGGTAGTTTGCCCCCGGTGATGCGTTGTGCAGACCTCACTACCCTCTGGAGAGCCTTACGGTTGTGGGCGGAGCAGTTGCCATACCAGGCGGTGATACAGCCCGACAGGATGCTCTCGATTGTGAATCTGTAGATGTTTGTGAGTGCTTTTGGTGACAAGCCAAATTTCTTCAACCTCCTGTCGTAGTCGTAGGTGCACAGGGCGGGGTCGAGACCCAGGGTCTCAAGCTTGATGACGAGTTTGGAGGGTACTATGGTGTTAAATGCTGAGCTGTAGCAGCATTCTCACATAGGTATTCCTCTTGTCCAGATGGGTTAGGGCAGTGTGCAGTGTGGTTGCGATTGCGTCGTCTGTGCACCTATTGGGGCGGTAAGCAAATTGGAGTGGGTCTAGGATGTCAGGTAGGGTGGAGGTGATATGGTCCTCGACTAGTCTCTCACAGCACTTCATGATGACGGAAGTGAGTGCTACGGGGCGGTAGTCGTTTAGCTCAGTTACCTTAGCTTTCTTGGGAACATGAACAATGGTGGCCCTCTTGAAGGATGTGGGAACAGCAGACTGGGATAAGGATTGATTGAATATGTCCGTAAACACATCAGCCAGCTGGTCTGCTCATGCTCTGAAGACGCGGCTGGGGATGCCGTCTGGGCCTGCAGCCTTGCGAGGGTTACCACATTTAAAATGTTTTACTCAAGTCGGCTGCAGTGAAGGAGAGTCTGCAGGTTTTGGTAGCGGACCGTGTCAGTGGCACTGTATTGTCCTCAAAGCGAGCAAAAAAGTTATTTAGTCTGTCTGGGAGCAAGCATCCTGGTCCGCGACGGGGCTGGTTTTCTTTTTGTAATCCGTGATTGACTGTAGACCCTGCCACATACCTCGTGTCTGAGCGGTTGAATTGCGACTTTACTTTGTCTCTATACTGACGCTTAGCTTGTTTGATTGCCTTGCGGAGGGTATAGCTACACTGTTTGTATTCGGTCATGTTTCCGGTCACCTTGCCCTGGTTAAAAGCAGTGGTTCGCGCTTTCAGTTTCGCGCAAATGCTGCCATCAATCCACGGTTTCTGGTTTGAGAATGTTTTAATCGTTGCTGTGGGTAAAACGTTGTCAATGCACTTTCTAATGAACTCGCTCACCGAATCAGCGTATTCGTCAATGTTGTTGTTGGACGCAATGCGGAACATATCCCAATCCACGTGATCGAAGCAGTCTTGAAGCGTGGAATCAGATTGGTTGAACAGACCTGAGCGCGGGAGCTTCTTGTTTTAGTCTCTGTCTGTAGGCTGGAAGCAACAAAATGGAGTCGTGGTCAGCTTTTCCGAAAGGAAGGCTGGGGAGGGCCTTATATGCATCGCGGAAGTTAGAATAACTAATAATGATCCAGGGTTTTACCAGCCCTGGTTGCGCAAACGATATGCTGATAGAATTTAGGGAGTCTTGTTTTCAGATTAGCCTTGTTAAAATCCCCAGCTACAATGAATGCAGCCTCAGGATATGTGGTTTCCAGTTTACATAGAGTCAAATAAAGTTCGTTCAGGGCCATCGATGTGTCTGTTTGCGGGGGAATATATACGGCTGTGATGATAATCGAAGAGAATTACCTTGGTAGATAATGCGGTCGACATTTGATTGTGAGGAATTCTAAGTCAGGTGAACAGAAGGACTTGAGTTCCTGTATGTTGTTATGGTCACACCACGTCTCGTTAATCATAAGGCATACCCCCCGTGTAGTGAAATGCTTGTGTTCAAAGTTGCTTAGGGCCCTGACACAAGGCGGCCATGTCTATCGGTGCCATCTTCTTGTGATTTACAGAAATTCACTGAAAACCCACACTAACACGGAACCCAAACCGGCAGCACACGCGCTCACGCGCCATCGCGCATACATATATTTTGTCCCCCCACACCAAATGCGATCACGACACGCAGATTAAAATTAGAGGTCGACCGATTAATCGGAATGGCCGATTTAATGAGGGCCTTTTTCAAGTTTTCATAACAATCGGAAATCGGTATTTTTGGGCGCCGATTTGACTTTTATTTATATATATATATATATACATATTTTTTATACCTTTATTTAACTAGGCAAGTCAGTTAAGAACACATTCTTATTTTCAATGACGGCATAGGAATGTTGGGTTAACTGCCTTGTTCAGGGGCAGAACAGCAGATTTTCACCTTGTCAGCTCGGGGGATCCAATCTTGCAACGCAATAACGACCTGCCTCTCTCTCGTTGCACTCCACAAGGAGACTGCCTGTTACGCGAATGCAGTAAGCCAAGGCAAGTTGCTAGCTAGCATTAAACTTATCTTATAAAACACAATCATAATCACTAGTTAACTACACATGGTTATTACTAGATATTATCTAGCGTGTCCTCCATTGCATATCATCTGACTGAGCATACAAGCATACAAGTATCTAAGTATCTGACTGAGCGGTGGTAGGCAGAAGCAGGCGTAAACATTCATTCAAACAGCACTTTGTGCGTTTTGCCAGCAGCTCTTCGTTGTGCGTCAAGCATTGCACTGTTTATGACTTGGAGCCTATCAACTCCCGAGATGAGGCTGGTGTAACCGAAGTGAAATGGCTGGCTAGTCAGCGCACGCTAATAGTGGTTCAAACAAAACTCGCTCTGAGCTTTCCAGTAGTTGTTCCCCTTGCTCTGCATTGGTAACGCTGCTTCGATGGTGGCTGTTGTCGTTGTGTTGCTGGTTCGAGCCCAGGGAGGAGCGAGGAGAGGGACAGAAGCTATACTGTTACACTGGCAATACTAAAGTGCCTATAAGAACCTCCAATAGTTGAGGGTTAATGAAATACAAATGGTATATAGGGAAATAGTCCTATAATTCCTATAATAACTACAACCTAAAACTTCTTTCCTGGGAATATTGAAGACTCATGTTAAAAGGAACCACCAGCTTTCATATGTTCTCATGTTCTGAGCAAGGAACTGAAATGTTAGCTTTCTTACACATATTGCACTTCTACTTTCTTCTCCAACACTTTGTTTTTGCATTACTTAAACCAAATTGAACATGTTTCATTATTTACTTGAGGCTAAATTGATTTTATTGATGTATTATATTAAGTTAAAATAAGTGTTCATTCAGTATAGTTGTAATTGTCATTATTACAAATAAGTCAATTAAAAAGATGATTATTTTTGTAAAAAAATTGGTGGTTTTTTATATATATTTTTTAAATCGGCCGATTAATCGGTATCGGCTTTTTTGGTCCTCCAATAATCGGTATCGGCGTTGAAAAATCATAGTCGGTTGACCTCTAGTTAAAATATCAAAATAAACCCTGAACCAATGACATTAATTTGGGGATAGGTCAAACAGCATTAAAAGTGTATGGCAATTTAGCTAGTTAGCTTGCACTTGCTAGCTAATTTGTCCTGGGATATAAACATTGAGTTATTTTACCTGAGATGCACAAGGTCCTCTACTCTGACAATTAATCCACACATAAAACAGTCAACTGAATCGTTTCTAGTCATCTCTCCTCCTTCAAGGCTTTTTCATCTTTGAACTTATATGGTGATTGGCATCTACACTTTCATAGTATTACCACGACAACCGGCAAAACAGTTAGTCTTTCAATCACCCACGTGGGTATAACCAATGAGGAGATGGCTTGTGGGTACCCGCTTCTATAAACCAATGAGGAGATGGGAGAGGCAGGACTTGCAGCGCAATCTGCGTCAGAAATAGGAATGACTTCTATTTTAGCTCTTGGCAACACAGATGCTCGTTGGCGCACGCGAGCAGTGTGGGTGTAATAATTGAATTACATGGATTTCTACATTTATTTTGCAACGCACGCAGCGTGTCCGGTCTGGTCAGCATGTAACACACGGTTATATTAACAGCATTGCACTTTTCATGTAGCCTACTTTTGGCCAGATAATAGCCTAACCACCGATCAAGCAACATTATGGACTATTTGCTGTGACAATATTCACTATGTGTACAAAACATTAGGATCACCTTTCTAATATTAAGTTGCACCCCCTTTTGTCCTCAGAACATCCTCAATTTGTCAGGGCATGGACTCTACAAGGTGTTAAAAGCATTCCACAGGGATGCTGGCCCATGTTGACTCCAATGCTTCCCACAGTTGTGTCAAATTGGCAGGATGTCCTTTGGGTGATGGACCATTCTTGATACACACAGGAAACTGTTGAGTGTGAAAAACCCAGCAGCATTGCAGTTCATGACATACTCAAACCGGTCTGCCTGGAACCTGCAACCATACCTTGTTCAAAGGCACTTCAATATTTTATCTAAATGGCACATATACACAATACGTCTCAATTGTCTCCTCCCCTTTATCTACACTGATTGAAGTGGATTTAACAGGTGACGTCAATAAGGGATCATAGCTTTCACCTGGATTATAATGGAAAGAGCAATGTAGGTCCAATGAAGATCCTACACCTGTAAGTAACCATATTCTGAGGAAACAAAGTCCCACATGTAGTGTCACGTACACTATAGGCCTAAGCATCAGACAGGAAGCAGCAGGCCTAAGCATCAGACAGGAAGCAGCATTGAGGTCAGGTCATGCCAGAGAGAAGTGAATCATCTATCTAATGATAAACTGACAATGTTACAGTAAGGGGCTTTGGGGACATTTGTGCCCCGGCTGGAATTTAAACAAGGGGAAAGATTGAAGCACCCTACGATCAAAAGACATCGGACAAACATTGAAAAATACGTTGAACATACATATTTGTGGTTGGGGTTTGTAAGCCTGTAGCTAGACTTAGCCTGTCTAGAAGGAAATGCTCAACTCCAGCAGTTAGAGCTCAACAGAGAGACGAGGCCAAGTCCCTGACCCAGTGTTCCTCAATGAGAGGAAACGGATGTGGGGTTGTCAGCACCTCCACACACACCGAACACAGAGCAGGAATGTAAAAAAACAACGGCCAAACCTATAAAGACATCCTCTTGACCTATAGCGTAAACACATCCATACAGAAATGCTAACATGCGCTTGAAAACACACACAATCGTCTTGCACACAAACGCTCACACATCCAAAGCGAGAGAAGAAGAGGATGAGAGCCCAACGGAGACCAGCAGAGCCCAGCTTTTTTTGCATTTACCTCAGAGTATATGTGATGAAGAGGTCATATTAAAAGGCCATGGTAACGAGGCCAGGGAGAGAGCAGCTAAAATGCAATATGTAAGAGAGCGAGTGTATGAATGTACTTGTGTGTGAGAACAGAACCCAGGCAGTGTGTTTCCCTAGAGAGACCCTGTTGTGTAAGACATCAGTCACTGTGACTTATCAGTGTTCACACACATTTCCTCAAGAGGATATTGTTTGTGTGTGTGTGTGTGTGTGTGTGTGTGTGTGTGTGCGTGCGTGCGTGCGTGCGTGCGTGCGTGTCTCTTCCCCGACAGAGGGGGCTGAAGAGCAGCTCCTCAACATGGACCGGAGTCTGCTGATGGAAAAGCTCATTTACATTTTCCGTTGTGTGCCCTAATTAACACGACCCTGCCTGCTCTCCTCTGCCCTTAAAGGGGCACTATGCAAAAATCACTCTGCCATTTCCTAGTAGATAAAATTCAAATAATTTGCCTAATTTCACTTCATGTTACAAAACAAGTGTAGAGAATCATTGTACCATCTAAACCACTGTGATTTTTTCTCTCCCCAATAACCAAAAATATAGTATTTTTAGCTGTTTGAAGCTGTTGTACAAAACTGAAAGTAAAAGGGTTAGGGTCAGGGGAATAGCAGACATTAGACAGACACTTGTTTTCAATGAGAATGTGAGTTATCGATATGTCATTTCTATGTGAATTTGGGCGTGTCGCCCAAAAAGGTACACATTGCAGCTTTAAAAGAGCTCTCTCCTCAGAAGAGCCCACATCACACTACACTCCCACTTAGAAGGGATGGACAGCACATATGCCCTATACCTGCCTCCCCTGACCCCTGGCCTCCCCTGCTTCCACTATCTTCCTCTATATGCACACACAGTCCTGTGTGCATATAAGTTACCAGTGGTGTAAAGTACTTAAGTAAAAAATACTTTAAAGTACAACTAAAGTAGTTTTTGGGATATCTGTACTTTACTCATTTATATTTTTGACTACTTTTACTTCACTACATTTTCCATGACACCCAAAAGTGTCACTTTGAATGCTTAGCAGGACAAAAAAATAAATCAATTCACTTATCAAGAGAACATCCCTGGTCATCCCTACTGCCTTTGTTCTGGCGGACTCACTAAACGCAAAGGCTTTGTGACCCTGGCTATAAATAAATAAAAACAAGAAAAATTGTGCCATCTGGTTTGCTTAACATAAGGATTTTTATTTATTTGTACTTTTACTTTTGATACTTAAGTATATTTAAAAACAAATACTTTTACTCAATTAGTAGTTTACTGGGTGACTTTCACTTGATTCATTTTCTATTAAGGAATATTTACTTTTACTCAGGTATGAGAACTGAGTACTTATTCCACCACTGTAGGCTTTTGTGTGTGTGTGTGTGTGTGTGTGTGTGTGTGTGTGTGTGTGTGTGTGTGTGTGTGTGTGTGTGTGTGTGTGTGTGTGTGTGTGTGTGTGTGTGTGTGTGTGTGTGTGTGTGTGTGTGTGTGTGTGTGTGTGTGTGTGTGTGTGTGTGTTTGACAGCAGGAAACAGAGGAGATGTAAGGGCCATGAGACATGCTGCTGGTGCATTACAAGAACCAGTGGGTGTTGTGGGACATATGATTGCACCATATGGACTTGTGTCCCAAAATGGCACCCTATTCCCTACATAGTGCACTACTTTTGACCAGGTCTCTATGGGGGAATAGGGGGCCATTTGGGACGTATCCATGGACAGTGATATCCTATGAGTAATGAGAACCTCACTCTTCTGTTTAATCTTCCTGCTCTCGCTCATAATTTCTGTCACACTGACTAGGCGTACAGGATGCCCTGGCATACCTACAGGGTTCTACAGGGTTGACATGACAACAGCCTAGAACACAGAATGGCATCTACTCTCTTCTCCCCCGCCTCTTTTCTCGTCTCATATTGACTGGTAGAGAATTTTTCTTTATCATATGACAGTGGGGTCTGTGTGTGTGTGTGTGTGTGTGTGTGGGGGGGGTGAGAACCTCATTTATGTCCCTCTAACTGCCATGAATGCCTCTGCTGATCCCACAGCTATTGTAGGCAGAAAGCATGTGCCTATAAACCAGAGTGATACTGTTCTCTGAGGTAGTGTATCATAGTAGGAAGTTCACTGTGTGCAGCTCACCCTGCAATAACAACCTGAGCATGTCTACCACTGCTAAGCTTCCCAGTAAATCAATAAAAAACTATCAAGAATCCCAGAAGAAAAATGCTAAAAATAGCCCACGTTAACATATATAGTTTTAGAAACCAGGTTCATGAAATCAATAATTTGCTAGTAACAGATGACATACATATTCTGACTATCTCTGAAACTCACTTAGATTATACCCTTGATGATACAGTGGTAGCAACACATGGTTATAACATCTACAGAAAAGACAGAAATGCCAAAGATGAAGGTGTGGCTGTTTATATTCAGAAACACATTCCTGTAAAGCTTAGACAGGATCTCATGTTAAATACTGTTGAAGTAATATGGCTACATCTGCCTCACCTAAAGCCCATTCTGGTGGGAAGCTGCTATAGACCACAAGTGCTAACAGTCGGTATCTGGATCACGTGTGAAATGCTTGATAATGTATGTGAGATATCAACAGAATGGTATATTTTCTGGATGATTTAAATATTGACAGGCTTTCATCAGGCTGCCCACTCGAGAAAGCTTCAAACTGTAACTTTGATTTGATTTGATTTAGTGCCTGCAATCTGGTTCAGGTTATCAGTCAACCTACCAGGGTAGTTACAAACAGCACAGGAATTAAATTGTCAACATGTACTGATCACATCTTTACTAATGCTGCAGAAATGTGCTTTAAAGCAGTATCCAAATCCATCAGATGTAGTGATCACAACATAGTAACCATATCTAAGAAAAACTGAGTTCCAAACGCTGGGCCTAATATAGTGTATAAGAGGTCATACAATAAGTTTTGTAGTGATTCCTATGTTGATGATGTAAAGAATATTTGTTGGTCTGTGGTGTGTAATGAAGAGCAACCAGACGCTGCACTTGACACATTTATGAAATTGATTATCCCAGTGACTAATAGGCATGCACCCATTAAAGAACATGACTGTAAAATCTGCTAAATCCCCATGGATTGATGAAGAATTTAAAAAATTGTATGGTTGAGAGGGATGAGGCAAAGGGAATGGCAAAGAAGTCTGGCTGCACAACTGGTTTGCAAATGTACTGAAAATTGAGAAATCATGTGACTAAACAGAATAAAAAGAATAAGAAACTACACAATGTAACAAAGATAAACCACATAAAGAATGATAGAAAAACCTTTGGAGCACCTTAAATTAAATTTTGGGCAAAAAGGCAAACTCCACTCCATCATTAATTGAATCAGATGGCTCATTCATCACAATAATAATAATAATAATAATAATATGCCATTTAGCAGACGCTTTTATCCAAAGCGACTTACAGTCATGTGTGCATACATTCTACGTATGGGTGGTCCCGGGGATCGAACCCACTACCCTGGCGTTACAAGCGCCATGCTCTACCAACTGAGCTACAGAAGGACCACAAAACCCACTGATATTGCCAACCTCTTGAATATTTTTTTAATTGGCAAGATTAGCAAACTTAAGCAAGACATGCCAGAAACAAACGCTGACACTACGTTTCCAAGTATATCTGACCACATTCTGAAAGACAAGCACTGGAATTTTGAATTCCGTAAAGTGAGTGTGAAAGAGGTGAAAAAAAATGGTTGTCTATTAACAATGACAAGCCACCGGAGTGTGACAACTTGGATGGAAAATTACTGAGGATAATAGCGGACGATATTGCCACTCCTATTTGCCATATCTTCAATTTAAGCCTAGTAGAAAGTATGTGCTCTCAGGCCTGGAGGGAAGCTAAAGTCATTCCGCTACCCTGGAATAGTACAAATTGGTGTTTGTCCAGATACACTGCTATTTTACTGTAAACAAATTGACAACAGACTTCCAGCACACTTATAGTGAAGGACACTCAACAAGCACAGCACTTACACAAATGACTGATGATTGGCTGAGAGAAATTGATAATACAAATATTGTGGGGGCTGTTTTGTTAGACTTCAGTGCAGCTTTTAACATTATCGATCCTAGTACGCTGCTGGAAAAACCCTGCTATATTGTGGATAAAACGTTAACTGTCTAACAGAACACAGAGGGTGTTCTTTAATGGAAGCCTATCCAACATTATCCACGTAGAATCAGGAAATCCCCAGGGCAACCTTACTTTTTTCAATCTTTACTAACAAGCTTTGAGTAAAGCCAGTGTGCCTATGTTTGCGGATGACTCAACACTATACATGTCATTTACTACAGCGACTGAAATTACTGCAACACTGAGTTACAGTTAGTTTCAGAATGGGTGGCAAGGAATAAGTTATTCCTAAATATTTCTAAAACTAAAAGCATTGTATTTGGGACAAACAATGATACAACAGTAGCTAAGATGGTGAGAAGTCTGTCCATAATAAAGCGCTACTCTGCCTTCTTAACAACACTATCAACAAGGCAGGTCCTACAGGCCCTGGTTTTGTCACACCTGGACTACTGTTCAGTCGTGTGATCAGGTGCCACAAAGAGGGAATTGCAATTGGCTCAAACAGGGCAGCGCGGCTTCCTCACGACCTGTATTTGCGAGAGATTTTGACATGTTGAATGCACCGAGCTGTGTGTTTGAACTACTCGGACACCCAAGCATAGCCCACAAGACATGCCACCAGAGGTCTCTACACAGTCCACATGTCCAGAACAGACTATGGAAGGCGCACAGTACTACATAGAGCCATGACTACATGGAACTCTATTCCACATCAAGTAACTCATGCAGTAAAACTAGATTTAAAAAACAGAAAAATACACCTTATGGAACAGCGGACTGTGAAGCAACACAAACATAGGCACAGACACATGGATACAAACACAAAATAACATATGCACTAAACACACACGTACACATGGATTTTGTGTTGTAGATATGTGGTAGTAGAGTATGGGCCCGAGGCCACACACTTAATGTGTTGAGACCTGTTGAGAATGTCATGTAATGTTTTTTAAAAATGGTATAACTGCCTTAATGATGCTGGATCCCAGGAAGAGTAGCTGCTGCCTTGGCAGGAACTAATGGGGATGGAGATAAAACGTACTGACTTGACTGTCTCATAGAGGTTGGCAAAAAGACACACGCCGACAAGCACGCACAGCATGCACACACACCTACTAGAGGTCGACCGATTTATGATTTTTCAAAGCCGATACCGATTAAATCGGCCGATATATGTATATATATATATATAATAATGACAATTACAACAATACTGAATGAACACTTATTTTAACTTAATATAATACATCAATAAAATCAATTTAGTCTCAAATAGATAATGAAACATGTTCAATTTGGTTTAAATAATGCAAAAACAAAGTGTTGGAGAAGAAAGTAAAAGTGCAATATTTGCCATGTAAAAAAAGCTAACGTTTAAGTTCCTTGCTCAGAACATGAGAACATATGAAAGCTGGTGGTTCCTTTTAACACAAGTCTTCAATATTCCCAGGTAAGAAGTTTTAAATTGTAGTTATTATAGGACTCTCTCTCTCTATACTATTTGTATTTGATATACCTTTGACTATTGGATGTTCTAATAGGTACTTTAGTGTTGCCAGCCTAATCTCGGGAGTTGATAGGCTTGAAGTCATAAACAGCACAATGCTTGAAGCACAGGGAATTGCTGCTGGCAAATGCAGGAAAGTGCTGCTTGAATGAATGCTTTCAGGCCTGCTGCTGCCTACCAATGCTCAGTCAGACTGCTCTATCAAATATCAAATCATATAATTTAATTATAATAACACACAGAAATACGAGCCTTAGGTCAATAATATGGTAGAATCTGGAAACTGTCATTTCGAAAACAAAACGTTTATTCTTTCAGTGAAATACGTAACCGTTCCGTATTTTATCTAAAGGGTGGCATCCCTAAATCTAAATATTGCTGTTGCATTGCACAACCTTCAATGTTATGTCATAATTATGTACAATTCTGGCAAATTAATTACGGTCTTTGTTAGGAACAAATGGTCTTCACACTGTTCGCCACGAGCCAGGCGGCCCAAACTGCATCAATTATATGCAACGCAGGACAAGCTAGATAAACTAGTAATATTATCAACCATGTGTAGTTAACTAGTGATTATGTTAAGATTGATTGTTTTTTTATAAGACAAGTTTAATGCTAGCTAGCAACTTACCTTGGCTCCTTGCTGCACTCGCGGAACAGGTCTCCTTCCTCGTGGCGTGCAATGTAATCGGCCATAATCAGTGTCCAAAAATGCTGATCACCGATTGTTATGAAAACTTGAAATCGGCCCTAATTAAATAGGCCATTCCAATTAATCGGTCGATCTCTAACACCGACACACACACCCACCTAACCACCCACCCACACACACACACACACCCACTTCCCGGTCAAGTTCAAACCAGGCGGCCAGGATGGGCCAGTCACAGACCCATGATGACATCACAGTCAGTTTCCTGTCCACTGCAGCTATACAGTAAGTCCACTGCAGCTACTGTATACAGGATGTGGACTGGGGGGCTCCTCCTTCACTCCTATCCTCTAAACCAGTGGTCACAAGGCATCTCCAAGGCATCCCTAGTCCATCACCCTACATTTCTGTAAAAACCCAGATGAAAAAGCCTAGCGTTCCTTTTGTTTGTATTGTTTTGATTTGTTTTGTGCTGTTTGCGCTGGGTGCACTTGATTCAGTATCTCTAGCGCTGGGTGCACTTGATTCAGTATCTCTAGCGCTGGGAAGGGAGTGTTTTCATTTTCAATCATTTAATGTGTCTGAAGGTAGAACTCCACCTGTACAAGTAAGTTCATGTTTAAGTTGTTATTCAGCACTGTCAACACTTTGTTCAAACTGTCAACACTTTGTTTCATAAGCCATGAAATTAGCGTTCTCCCTACTTCCACTCACGCTACAGCCAGCACAGCAGCTGTAATGAATGAGTACAGCAAAGTGTTTCCATAAGCCTGCATTATTATTATTAGCTGCTTGGACCGCCTGGACAATTACAGCACCCGATGTCACAGGAAGGACAAAAAGATCATCAAGGACATCAACCACCCGAGCCACCGCCTGTTCACCCCGCTATCATCCAGAAGGTGAGGTCAGTACAGGTGCATCAAAGCTGGGACCGACTGTTAAACAGCCATCAATGGCACATTAGAGGCTGCTGCCTATAGGCGTAGACTAGGAATCACTGGCCACTTTAAGGAATGGAACACTAGTCACTTTAATAATGTTTACATATCTTGCATTACTCCTCTCATGTCTATACACTGTTTTATATACTATATCTTAGTCTGCTCCGCCCTGCCATCTCTCGTCCAAATGTATATATAGTCTTAATTCATTCCTTACTTACATTTACATGTATTTTGGGTATAAGTTGTGAAACTTTTAGATATTACTTGTTAGCTATACCTGCACCGTCGGAGCTAGAAGCACAAGCATTTCACTACACCCGCAATAACATCTGATAATCACGTGTATGTGACCAATAACATTTGATTTGCGTTTTCTTTAATTAATGAGGAATATTTCGCTTTCTTTGGTCATAGGAGTAACAACATCCATTGGTGCATGAGGCAGAAATAATGCACTGCGACTTGAGATTCGCCATCAGCTGGAAGACTGTGTCCTCTTTTCTCAGAGGAGGGAGGGAGAGAGAAAGGATGGTGAGTCAGGTGACAGGCAGCCTTACAGCTGCTCCCTCCCTCCCCTCAGACTGACCATCAGATGCAGGCCATCAGTGTCCCTCCCTCCCCTCAGACTGACCATCAGATGCTGCCATCAGTGTCCCTCCCTCCCCTCAGACTGACCATCAGATGCAGGCCATCAGTGTCCCTCCCTCCCCTCAGACTGACCATCAGATGCTGCCATCAGTGTCCCTCCCTCCCCTCAGACTGACCATCAGATGCAGGCCATCAGTGTCCCTCCCTCCCCTCAGACTGACCATCAGATGCTGCCATCAGCCCCCCACAAAAAAAAGCTAGTGAGTGCCTCACAATACAACAAAGTATCTATAACCAGAGTGATATAATTTCTAATTAATAAAATATAATTTCTATATGGTCTGAGAACAGCAACATTGGAAGAGAAATTCAAGCATAGCCAATATGCAGTGATAATGTATTGGGCCCACTGCACAAACCTCATCGCTACAGTACTGTTTTTTAATTGGTTAATGTTGCACAGGCTTACGTTTTTTAAGTCATGTTTAAAAATAAATCTGAGTGGTAGATCTCGGCTTGCATTTTGACTCAGAAACAGTTGGTGACCACTGCTCTAAAAGTCACTCTCCTTCCTTCCTGCTCTTTCCTGACCTCTATCTACCGCTCGCCCATCTCCATCACTGACTTTCAATTGTCTGTCTCGCCTCCTTTTTCCTCCCCTCCTTTCCAGTCTCCACCACTCTTTTGTCATGTTTGTCCGCTCTTCTCTCCTCTCTCAGCATGCACTGGACAGAGGCCCTGTAATCCCATTAAGAGAGGGAGAGCCACTGGCTGGCTGGACGCGCACGCACGCACGCACACACACACACACACACACACACACACACACACACACACACACACACACACACACACACACACACACACACACACACACACACACACACACACACACACACACACACACACACACACACACACACACACACACACACACACACACACACACCAGAGAAAACAGTGCTTTAGAAGAGTCTTCCTGTCTGATGCAACACACAGTTCTTTCATCCGTTTACAGTTTAAACCAGACTTAATCCACAGGCCTCAACCACCAAGGACAAACCCTGGGTTATTACAGTTTAAACCAGACTTAATCCACAGGCCTCAACCACCAAGGACAAACCCTGGGTTATTACAGTTTAAACCAGACTTAATCCACAGGCCTCAACCACCAAGGACAAACCCTGGGTTATTACAGTTTAAACCAGACTTAACCCACAGGCCTCAACCACCAAGGACAAACCCTGGGTTATTACAGTTTAAACCAGACTTAATCCACAGGCCTCAACCACCAAGGACAAACCCTGGGTTATTACAGTTTAAACCAGACTTAACCCACAGGCCTCAACCACCAAGGACAAACCCTGGGTTATTACAGTTTAAACCAGACTTAATCCACAGGCCTCAACCACCAAGGACAAACCCTGGGTTATTACAGTTTAAACCAGACTTAACCCACAGGCCTCAACCACCAAGGACAAACCCTGGGTTATTACAGTTTAAACCAGACTTAATCCACAGGCCTCAACCACCAAGGACAAACCCTGGGTTATTACAGTTTAAACCAGACTTAACCCACAGGCCTCAACCACTAAGGACAAACCCTGGGTTATTACAGTTTAAACCAGAATTAATCCACAGGCCTCAACCACCAAGGACAAACCCTGGGTTATTACAGTTTAAACCAGACTTAACCCACAGGCCTCAACCACTAAGGACAAACCCTGGGTTATTACAGTTTAAACCAGACTTAATCCACAGGCCTCAACCACCAAGGACAAACCCTGGGTTATTACAGTTTAAACCAGACTTAATCCACAGGCCTCAACCACCAAGGACAAACCCTGGGTTATTACAGTTTAAACCAGACTTAATCCACAGGCCTCAACCACAAGGACAAACCCTGGGTTATTACAGTTTAAACCAGACTTAATCCACAGGCCTCAACCACCAAGGACAAACCCTGGGTTATTACAGTTTAAACCAGACTTAATCCACAGGCCTCAACCACCAAGGACAAACCCTGGGTTATTACAGTTTAAACCAGACTTAATCCACAGGCCTCAACCACCAAGGACAAACCCTGGGTTATTACAGTTTCAACCACCAAGGACAAACCCTGGGTTATTAAACCAGACTTAACCCACAGGCCTCAACCACCAAGGACAAACCCTGGGTTATTACAGTTTAAACCAGACTTAACCCACAGGCCTCAACCACCAAGGACAAACCCTGGGTTATTACAGTTTAAACCAGACTTAACCCACAGGCCTCAACCACCAAGGACAAACCCTGGGTTATTACAGTTTAAACCAGACTTAAGGCCTCAACCACCAGGACAAACCCTGGGTTATTACAGTTTAAACCAGACTTAACCCCAGGCCTCAACCACCAAGGACAAACCCTGGGTTATTACAGTTTAAACCAGACTTAACCCACAGGCCTCAACCACCAAGGACAAACCCTGGGTTATTACAGTTTAAACCAGACTTAACCCACAGGCCTCAACCACCAAGGACAAACCCTGGGTTATTACAGTTTAAACCAGACTTAACCCACAGGCCTCAACCACCAAGGACAAACCCTGGGTTATTACAGTTTAAACCAGACTTAACCCACAGGCCTCAACCACCAAGGACAAACCCTGGGTTATTACAGTTTAAACCAGACTTAACCCACAGGCCTCAACCACCAAGAACAAACCCTGGGTTATTACAGTTTAAACCAGCCTAAATCCACAGGCCTCAACCACCAAGGACAAACCCTGGGTTATTACAGTTTAAACCAGACTTAACCCACAGGCCTCAACCACTAAGGACAAACCCTGGGTTATTACAGTTTAAACCAGAATTAATCCACAGGCCTCAACCACCAAGGACAAACCCTGGGTTATTACAGTTTAAACCAGACTTAACCCACAGGCCTCAACCACTAAGGACAAACCCTGGGTTATTACAGTTTAAACCAGACTTAATCCACAGGCCTCAACCACCAAGGACAAACCCTGGGTTATTACAGTTTAAACCAGACTTAATCCACAGGCCTCAACCACCAAGGACAAACCCTGGGTTATTACAGTTTAAACCAGACTTAACCCACAGGCCTCAACCACCAAGGACAAACCCTGGGTTATTACAGTTTAAACCAGACTTAATCCACAGGCCTCAACCACCAAGGACAAACCCTGGGTTATTACAGTTTAAACCAGACTTAATCCACAGGCCTCAACCACCAAGGACAAACCCTGGGTTATTACAGTTTAAACCAGACTTAATCCACAGGCCTCAACCACCAAGGACAAACCCTGGGTTATTACAGTTTAAACCAGACTTAATCCACAGGCCTCAACCACCAAGGACAAACCCTGGGTTATTACAGTTTAAACCAGACTTAACCCACAGGCCTCAACCACCAAGGACAAACCCTGGGTTATTACAGTTTAAACCAGACTTAACCCACAGGCCTCAACCACCAAGGACAAACCCTGGGTTATTACAGTTTAAACCAGACTTAACCCACAGGCCTCAACCACCAAGGACAAACCCTGGGTTATTACAGTTTAAACCAGACTTAACCCACAGGCCTCAACCACCAAGGACAAACCCTGGGTTATTACAGTTTAAACCAGACTTAACCCACAGGCCTCAACCACCAAGGACAAACCCTGGGTTATTACAGTTTAAACCAGACTTAACCCACAGGCCTCAACCACCAAGGACAAACCCTGGGTTATTACAGTTTAAACCAGACTTAACCCACAGGCCTCAACCACCAAGGACAAACCCTGGGTTATTACAGTTTAAACCAGACTTAACCCACAGGCCTCAACCACCAAGGACAAACCCTGGGTTATTACAGTTTAAACCAGACTTAACCCACAGGCCTCAACCACCAAGAACAAACCCTGGGTTATTACAGTTTAAACCAGCCTAAATCCACAGGCCTCAACCACCAAGGACAAACCCTGGGTTATTACAGTTTAAACCAGCCTAAATCCACAGGCCTCAACCACCAAGGACAAACCCTGACTTTAGCACTAACACCATGACTATCTACTCTCCCCCTCCCTGTCAATCCCCTCCTCTCTACAGGAAGTGTGGCAGGACAAAATATAGGTCACCCGGCCACACACAGTCACCACTGCACAGAAGCCCTACAGCAAACCTGACAGGACAAGAATAGCGGTCACACACAGAGACAGAGACAGACACAGTCACACACAGAGACAGACACAGTAACACCCACACAGAGACACAGTCACACCCACACACAGAGACAGACAGTCACACCCACACACAGAGACAGACAGTCACACCCACACACAGAGACAGACAGTCACACCCACACACAGAGACAGACAGTGACACCCACACACAGAGACAGACACAGTCACACCCACACACAGAGACAGACACAGTCACACCCACACACAGAGACAGACACAGTCACACCCACACACAGAGACAGACAGTCACACCCACACACAGAGACCGACACAGTCACACCCACACACAGAGACCGACACAGTCACACCCACACACAGAGACCGACACAGTCACACCCACACACAGAGACAGACACAGTCACACCCACACACAG
Organism: Oncorhynchus keta; assembly: GCF_023373465.1. Taxonomy (NCBI): domain Eukaryota; kingdom Metazoa; phylum Chordata; class Actinopteri; order Salmoniformes; family Salmonidae; genus Oncorhynchus; species Oncorhynchus keta. Next base: position 37,113,267 of record NC_068446.1, on the reverse strand, counting down.
ACACACACACAGTCACACCCACACACAGAGACAGACACAGTCACACCCACACACAGAGACAGACACAGTCACACCCACACACAGAGACAGACACAGTCACACCCACACACAGAGACAGACACAGTCACACCCACACACAGACACAGTCACACCCACACACTCACACCCACACACAGAGACAGACACAGTCACACCCACACACAGAGACAGACACAGTCACACCCAGAGACAGACACAGTCACACCCAGAGACAGACACAGTCACACCCACACACAGAGACCGACACAGTCACACCCACACACAGAGACAGACACAGTCACACCCACGCACAGAGACAGACACAGTCACACCCACACACAGACACAGTCACACCCACACACAGTCACACCCACACACAGAGACAGACACAGTCACACCCACACAGAGACAGACACAGTCACACACAGAGACAGAGACAGAAACAGTCACACACAGAGACAGTCACACCCACACCCAGAGACAGACACAGTCACACCCAGAGACAGACACAGTCACACCCAGAGACAGACACAGTCACACCCAGAGACAGACACAGTCACACCCAGAGACAGACACAGTCACACCCAGAGACAGACACAGTCACACCCAGAGACAGACACAGTCACACCCAGAGACAGACACAGTCACAGTCACACCCACACCCAGAGACAGACACAGTCACACCCACACACAGAGACAGACACAGTCACACCCACACAGAGACAGACACAGTCACACACAGAGACAGAGACAGACACAGTCACACACAGAGACAGACACAGTCACACCCAGAGACAGTCACACCCACACCCAGAGACAGACACAGTCACAGTCACACCCAGAGACAGACAGAATAAAGGTTACAAAAAAGAATCACAAAAACACACTAGGTGAGCGAGGGCAGTGTGGAGTGCAATTGAGATTGCGTCTTCTATGGATCTGTTAGGGCAGTATGGAGTGGGTCCAGGGTGTCTGGGATTATGGAGTTGATGTGTGCCATAACCAGCCTTTCAATGTGACCCTTCACCACCCATTATTAAGGTTTGATTATAGAACCTGTTGTGACCCATCACCATCCATCATTGGAGTTTGGGCGGTCCCCCCCAGCGTTATGAGACAGTCAACATCGTCAAAGCAGGGTCACTCCTAAAACCTATTCTAAACCGAAAGGGAAAACATAGAAACAACACACACAATAAATAAAAAATCTTGAATATTTTTTGTTTTTATATTATGGGTTGTCTGAGGGATAGGGTGGGCCGCCAGGGTTGTTTAGGATTGGTGGGGTGGTTTCCCCTTTTGAGACAGACAGACAGACTTATGCATGCATATTCGGTAAAAGCCAAAGTGCAGTCATTCTGGTATGTCTTTCATTTCTGCGCCTCACCCTGCCTGAGAGGGAGAGATGGAGGGAAGCACAGCCTGTGGTGTGCTGTGCCACGCAGACTGTGCTGATCTTCACATGCCTTTGCTGCTGTCAGATACCCTTAAGTGATGCCTCAGTCGTTGACTGCAGCAAAACCAAGTCAAAGCCACTAGACTGAAATGCTACTAAATGAAGTGGCTGAACATTACCTGGGGAGGAAAGCTGGCAAAGAAGGGAATTCGTGCCTATTCCCAGTTTTCCCAAATGAGAATTTCCCCTCCCCTCCGCTCTCTCCTCCCCTCGCTCCTTTCTTCTGCTAACCACAGCTCCGCTAGCTAGCATATAGTTGCCCCTGGCTAACCCCAGCGCCACTAGCTAGCATATAAGTGCCCATGGCTAACACCCAGTGATGCTAGCTAGGCTCTAGTTGCCCCTGGCTAACCCCAGTGATGTTAGCTAGGCTCGAATTGCCCCTGGCTAACCCCAGTGATGCTAGCTAGGCTCTAGTTGCCCCTGGCTAAACCCAGCTCCACTAGCTAGGTTGTAGTTGCCCCTGGCTAACCCCAGCTACACTAGCTAGGCTCTAGTTGCCCCTGGCTAACCCCAGCGATGCTAGCTAGGCTCTAGTTGCCACTGGCTAACCCCAGCGATGCTAGCTAGGCTCTAGTTGCCCCTGGCTAAACCCCAGCGATGCTAGCTAGGCTCTAGTTGCCACTGGCTAACCCCAGCGATGCTAGCTAAGCTCTAGTTGCCCCTGGCTAAACCGCAGGGATGCTAGCTAGGCTCTAGTTGCCCCTGGCTAAACCCCAGTGATGCTAGCTAGGCTCTAGTTGCCCCTGGCTAAACCCAGCTCCACTAGCTAGGTTGTAGTTGCCCCTGGCTAACCCCAGCTCCAAGAGCTAGGCTCTAGTTGCCCCTGGCTAAACCCAGCTCCACTAGCTAGGTTGTAGTTGCCCCTGGCTAACCCCAGCTCCACTAGCTAGGCTCTAGTTGCCCCTGGCTAACCCCAGCTCCACTAGCTAGGCTCTAGTTGCCCCTGGCTAACCCCAGCGATGCTAGCTAGGCTCTAGTTGCCCCTGGCTAAACCCCAGCGATGCTAGCTAGGCTCTAGTTGCCCCTGGCTAACCCCAGCGATGCTAGCTAGGCTCTAGTTGCCCCTGGCTAAACCCCAGTGATGCTAGCTAGGCTCTAGTTGCCCCTGGCTAACCCCAGCAATGGATTGAGGATTGAGGTCAGGGCCACTCCAATATCTAGGCTCTAGTTGCCCCTGGCTAAACCCCAGTGATGCTAGCTCGGCTCTAGTTGCCCCTGGCTAACCCCACCGATGCTAGCTAGGCTCTAGTTGCCCCTGGCTAACCCCAGCGATGCTTGCTAGGCTCTAGTTGCCCCTGGCTAAACCCCAGTGATGCTAGCTAGGCTGGTTGTTGCCCCACTGGCTGCTGTATGAACATGCTTGCTCCATTTACCCCAGGGTTGGCCTGCTTGGGTTGGCCGCTGTTCTCTGCTCAGTGCTGAGCAGCCTAGCATCTACAACAGCCTCGCCAGCAAACATCTCCACACATCAGTGTTCTAAAATGTTTTTTTACCTTTATTTAACCAGGCAAGTCAGTTAAGAAGACATTCTTATTTTCAATGACGGCCAGTGGGTTAACTGCCTGTTTAGGGGCAGAACGACAGATTTGTACCTTGTCAGCTCGGGGGTTTGAACTCGCAACCTTCCGGTTACTAGTCCAACGCTCTAACCACTAGGCTACGCTGCCGCTCAAAGAAAGAGAGCGAGAGAGAGAGCAAGAAAGAGAGCGAGAGAGAGAGCGCCAGAGAGCAAGAAAGAGCAAGAAAGAAATAAAAAAAGAGAGCAAGAAAGAGAGCGGGCGAGAAATAGAGCGAGTGACCAAGAAAGAGCGAACAAGAAAGAGAGCAAGAAAGAGAGCAAGAAAGGGAGCGAGCGAGCGAGCGTGAACGAGAGCGAGCGAGCGAGAAAAAGAGCAAAAAAGAGAGCGAAAAAGAGCAAGAGAGAGCGAGAAAGCAAGAAAGAGCGAGAGGGCAAGAAAGAGCAAGCATAAAAGAGAGCGAGCAGACAGGTCTTACAGTAAGCTGTGTTCTCGGATCTCGGATCAATTCTAATATCCTCGTAACTGACTTAAGACGCCACACACCCCCTCATGGAGAAGGACCTGGTGTGTAGGAGTCAGAAAGCATATTAGAACAAGCCTAACAAAGAGAAAGAGAGTGAAAGAACATTGTGGAGGAGACAGAGTTGACTCAGGGGCAAAGAAATGTTCTGTTAGTCCCTGTTCCATCCAGCCTGGAGAATGTCTCCTGATCAGGACATACAGTTGAAGTCGGAAGTTTACATACACCATTTCCATATACATTTAATTCCCTGTCTCAGGTCAGTTAGGATCACCACTTAATTTTAAGAATATAAAATGTCAGAATAATAGTAGAGAGTGATTTAATTCAGCTTTTATTTCTTTCATCACATTCCCAGTGGATCAGAAGATTACATACACTCAATTAGTATTTAGTAACATTGCCTTTAAATTGTTTAACTTGGGTCAAACGTTTCGGGTAGCCTTCCACAAGCTTCCTACAATAAGATGGGTGAATTTTGGCCCATTCCTCCTGACAGAGCTGGTGTAACTGGGTCAGGTTTGTAGGCCTCCTTGCTCACACACGCTTTATCAGTTCTGCCCACACATATTTTCTATAGGATTGAGGTCAGGGCCACTCCAATATCTTGATTTTGTTGTCCTAAAGCCATTTTGTCACAACTTTGGAAGTATGCTTGGGGTCATTGTCCATTTGGAAGACCCATTTGCGACCAAGCTTTAACTTCCTGACTGATGTCTTGAGATGTTGCTTCAATTTATCCACACCAATTACCCCTCCTCATGATGCGATCTATTTTGTGAGGTGCATCAGTCCCTCCTGCAGCAAAACACCCCGAAAACATGATGCTGCCACCCCCGTGCTTCACGATTGGGATGGTGTTCTTTCGGCTTGCATGCCTCCCCCTTTTTCCTCCAAACATAACGATGGTCATTATGTCCAAACAGTATTATTTTTGTTTCATCAGACCAGAGGACATTTCTCCAAAAAGTATGATCTCTGTCCCCATGTGCAGTGCAAACCGTAGTCTGGCAATTTTATGGCGGTTTTGAGCAGTGACATCTTACTTGCAGAGCGGCCTTTCAGGTTATGTCGATATATGACTCATTTTACTGTGGATATAGATACTTTTGTACCGGTTTCCTCCAGCATCTTCACAGTGAAATTCTTACTTACAGACTCTAACCAATAGTGCAAAAAATGTATTAGGTGAATAATTGTTGGGAAAATTACTTGTGTCATGCACAAAGTAGATGTACTAACCGAACTTGCCAAAACTATAATTTCTTAACAAGAAATTTGTGGAGTGGTTGAAAAATGAGTTTTAATGACTCCAACCTAAGTGTATATAAACTTATGACTTCAACTGTATATAATTCAGCTCTAGAACTACACAGCAAATTCTCCAGTGTTAAATCAACACTGAGTGTTGAATAAGTGGTCCATTGTCTATACGGGTCCACACTTCTCAGTGTTAAATTAACACATTGCTTAGTGTAAAGCCTAATTTGCATATTTCCCAGAGTGCCTTGCCTTTCGAGTGAATTGGAAAGTTATCACCCATGACTGTATTTGTTAGTGACAGAGACATGCTTGTTGAATTCATCCATTTTCAGTCCTGTGGCCTTTCAACAACTGAGATCCTAAGCAAATATGTTAGCATTTAAACAAAATGATTTAATACAATAGCACATGTATTTCATAAGGCCTCATTTTGAGGTCCTAGTTTTACCCTGATATAGTGGCCTGCAAGTCACATTATGCTGGCTTGCAAAGTGATGTGTGATTCTTATTGGAATCCAGCCAGAGTGGGGATATCAAACATTTGGAATTTGTATTCACCCACAACCTGCATTCAGAATGACTGCCGGGTTAGGAAGACTAAGACAGGAGAATACCTAAACCATTTAAACTGAAACAACCGTTTAAGTATTGGGTGAAATCAGTCCAAGTAAAAGATTGGAATTGTTTAGAAAATGTATGTTATTGATATTTAAGTAGCACAAGATTAATCAATCAATCAATGTATATGCAAAAACATAAATAATGAAAAAAACAATTATAAAAATCAACAAGCAATAGAGCATGCTGGGAAATATGATAATGATGGGCGTGGTTTGGTTTAATGATGGTTATTAACACCAACACTGGGATAGGGCTGGGCAATATGGCCAAAAAAATCATATAAAATTTATAGGTGACTCACGATATACAGTACCAGTCAAAAGTTTGGACACACCTACTCATTCCAGAATTTCTCTTTATTTTTACTATTTTCTACATTGTAAAATAATAGTAAGACATCAAAACTATGAAATAACACATATGGAATCATGTAGTAAGTAATAAATTGTTGAAGAAATCAAAATATATTTTCGATTTGATATTCTTCAAAGTAGTAACCCTTTGCACACTCGTGGTATACTCTCAACCAGCTTCATGAGGTAGTCACCAGGAATGCATTTCAATTAACAGGTGTGCGTTGTTAAAAATTGAATTTTTTAATGCGTTTGAGCCAATCAGTTGTTGTGACATGGTAAGGGTTTAATACAGAAGATTGCTTATGTGAGCTGCCAAATAGGGCTAAGAAAAACAACAGTTCATCATTACTTTAAGACATGAAGGTCAATCCGGAAAATTTCAAGAACTTTGAAAGTTTCTTCAAGTGCAGTCGCAAAAACCATCAAGCGCTATGATGAAACTGGTTCTCATGAGGACCGCCACAGGAAAGAAAGATCCAGAGTTACCAGAGGATAAGTTCATTAGAGTTACCAGCCTCAGAAATTGCTGCCCAAATAAATGCTTCAAAGAGTTCACATCTCAACATCAACTGTTCAGAGGAGACTGCGTGAATCAGGCCTTCATGGTCAAATTGCTGCAAAGAAACCACTACTAAAGGATACCAATAATAAGAAGAGACTTACTTGAGCCAAGAAACACAAGCAATGTACATTAGACCGGTGGAAATCTATCCTTTGGTCTGATGAGTCCAAATTAGATTTTTGGTTCCACTGCTGGTGACACTGTCTGTGATTTATTTAGAATTCAAGGAACACTTGACCAGCATGGCTACCACAGCATTCTGCTGCGATACACCATCCCATCTGGTTTGAGCTTAGTGGGACTAACATATATTTCTTTCAACAGGACAATGACACAACACACCTCCAAGCTGTGTAAGGGCTATTTTACAAAGAAGGAGAGTGATGGAGTGCTGCATCAGATGACCTGGTCTCCACAATCACCTGACCTTAACCCAAATTAGATGATTTGAGATGACTTGGACCGCAGAGTGAAGGAAAACAAGTACACAGTATTTGTGGGAACTCCTTCAAGATGGTTAGAAAAGCATTCCAGGTGAAGCTGGTTGAGAGAATGCCAAGAGTGTGCAAAGCTGTCATGAAGGCAAAGGGTTACTACCTTGAAGAATCAAAAATATATTTGGAATTGTCCAACACTTTTATGGATAGTACATGATTCCATATGTGTTATTTCATAGGCTTGATGTCTTCACTATTATTCTACAATGTAGAAAATAGTAAAAACAAAGAAAAACCCTTGAATGAGTAGGTGTCCAAACTTTTGACTGGTACTGTATATCTCTATATTTTGTATGATTTCTCTAAATAAGCATTGTTGTACAATTAAAAGGTCAAATACACTGTATTTTAACCAGTCAGCAATAATCTAATGAATTCAGGGTTTGTAAAGTTATACTTAGTTTAATTAAATATAAGCCATCCACAAACATCAGACCCACTAATCATTTCATTAGTTTAACAAAATAGCATAATTATTGATTTCTTTGCAATAATCACTGATCTGGCTTTCAAGTCTAGCTATGAAAATGCCCTTTTCTGTTACAAATTTAACTAGAACCATGCATAACGCACATTCACCAATAATGACTAACTTCGTGTAGCAGGCATTAGACTATATAAAATGAACAAAGGTCTCATCAACAATCTCTCAAGCCCATGTGCTAGAGATTAGCCAGCTAATCTTTGTTTTTCAAGTTTAGCCAACTTGGATCTATTTGCTAGCTAACGAGGTTGAACAGTTGAATTGTTATAAAAGCATCCTTTTGTCTGTATCCAACTGTTTGAACAGCATGTTACACGGAACCCAAACCGGCTGTGTGCGTGCATACATGTATTTTGTCCCCCCACACCAAATGCGATCACGACACGCAGGTTAAAATATCAAAACAAATTCTGAACCAATTACATTAATTTGGGGACAGGTCGAAAAGCATTAAACATTTATGGCAATTTAGCTAGCTAGCTAGCTAATTCGTCCTATTTAGCTAACTTGCTGTTACTAGTTAATTTGTCCTGGGATATAAACATTGAGTTGTTATTTTAGCTGAAATGCACAAGATCCTCTACTCCGACCATTAATTCACACATAAAACGGTGAACCGAATCATTTATAATCATCTCTCCTCCTTCTAGGCATTTTTTTCTCTTGACTTTATATTTCGATTGCAACTTTCATAAATTCGGTGCATTACCGACCTTGTATAACCAACGACGAGATGGCAGTGGGTACCTGCTTCTATAAACCAATTTTTATTTTATTTTTTATTTCACCTTTATTTAACCAGGTAGGCTAGTTGAGAACCAGTTCTCATTTGCAACTGCGACCTGGCCAAGATAAAGCATAGCAGTGTGAACAGACAACACAGAGTTACAAATGGAGTAAACAATTAACAAGTCAATAACACAGTAGAAAAAAGGGGAGTCTATATACAATGTGTGCAAAAGGCATGAGGAGGTAGGCGAATAATTACAATATTGCAGATTAACACTGGAGTGATAAATGATCAGATGATCATGTACAGGTAGAGATATTGGTGTGCAAAAGAGCAGAAAAGTACATAAATAAAAACTGTGGGGATGAGGTAGGTGAAAATGGGTGGGCTATTTACCAATAGATTATGTACAGCTGCAGCGATCGGTTAGCTGCTCAGATAGCTGATGTTTGAAGTTGGTGAGGGAGATAAGTCTCCAACTTCAGCGATTTTTGCAATTCGTTCCAGTCACAGGCAGCAGAGTACTGGAACGAAAGGTGGCCGAATGAGGTGTTGGCTTTAGGCATGATCAGTGAGATACACCTGCTGGAGCGCGTGCTACGGATGGGTGTTGCCATCGTGACCAGTGAACTGAGATAAGGCAGAGCTTTACCTAGCATGGCCTTGTAGATGACCTGGAGCCAGTGGGTCTGGCGACGAATATGTAGCGAGGGCCAGCCAACTAGAGCATACAAGTCGCACTGGTGGGTAGTATAAGGTGCTTTAGTGACAAAACGGATGGCACTGTGATAAACTGCATCCAGTTTGCTGAGTAGAGTGTTGGAAGCAATTTTGTAGATGACATCGCCGAAGTCGAGGATCGGTAGGATAGTCAGTTTTACTAGGGTAAGCTTGGCAGCGTGAGTGAAGGAGGCTTTGTTGCGGAATAGAAAGCCGACTCTTGATTTGATTTTCGATTGGAGATGTTTGATATGGGTCTGGAAGGAGAGTTTGCAGTCTAGCCAGACACCTAGGTACTTATAGGTGTCCACATATTCAAGGTCGGAACCATCCAGTATGGTGATGCTAGTCGGGCATGCGGGTGCAGGCAGCGATCGGTTGAAAAGCATGCATTTGGTTTTACTAGCGTTTAAGAGCAGTTGGAGGCCACGGAAGGAGTGTTGTATGGCATTGAAGCTCATTTGGAGGTTAGATAGCACAGTGTCCAATGACGGGCCAAAAGTATATAGAATGGTGTCGTCTGCGTAGAGGTGGATCAGGGAATCGCCCGCAGCAAGAGAAACATCATTGATATATACAGAGAAAAGAGTCGGCCCGAGAATTGAACCCTGTGGCACCCCCATAGAGACTGCCAGAGGACCGGACAGCATGCCCTCCGATTTGACACACTGAACTCTGTCTGCAAAGTAGTTGGTGAACCAGGCAAGGCAGTAATCCGAAAAACAGAGGCTACTGAGTCTGCCGATGAAGAATATGGTGATTGACAGAGTCGAAAGCCTTGGCAAGGTCGATGAAGACGGCTGCACAGTACTGTCTTTTATTGATGTCGGTTATGATGTCGTTTAGTACCTTGAGTGTGGCTGAGGTGCACCCGTGACCGGCTCGGAAACCAGATTGCATAGCAGAGAAGGTACGGTGGGATTAGAGATGGTCAGTGACCTGTTTGTTAACTTGGCTTTCGAAGGCCTTAGATAGGCAGGGCAGAATGGATATAGGTCTGTAACAGTTTGGGTCCAGGGTGTCTCCCCTTTGAAGAGGGGGATGACTGCGGCAGCTTTCCAATCCTTGGGGATCTCAGACGATATGAAAGAGAGGTTGAACAGGCTGGTAATAGGGGTTGCGACAATGACGGCGGATAGTTTCAGAAATAGAGGGTCCAGATTGTCAAGCCCAGCTGATTTATATGGGTCCAGGTTTTGCAGCTCTTTCAGAACATCTGCTATCTGGATTTGGGTAAAGGAGAACCTGGAGAGGCTTGGGCGAGGAGCTGCGGGGGGGGCGGAGCTGTTGGCCGAGGTAGGAGTAGCCAGGCGGAAGGCATGGCCAGCCGTTGAGAAATGCTTGAAGTTTTCGATAATCATGGATTTGTCGGTGGTGACCGTGTTCCCTAGCCTCAGTGCAGTGGGCAGCTGGGAGGAGGTGCTCTTGTTCTCCATGGACTTCACAGTGTCCCAGAACTTTTTGGAGTTGGAGCTACAGGATGCAAACTTCTGCCTAAAGAAGCTGGCCTTAGCTTTCCTGACTGACTGTGTGTATTGGTTCCTGACTTCCCTGAACAGTTGCATATCGCGGGGACTGTTCGATGCTATTGCAGTCCGCCACAGGATGTTTTTGTGCTGGTCGAGGGCAGTCAGGTCTGGAGTGCACCAAGGGCTGTATCTGTTCTTAGTTCTGCATTTTTTGAACGGAGCATGCTTATCTAAAATGGTGAGGAAGTTACTCTTAAAGAATGACCAGGCATCCTCAACTGACGGGATGAGGTCAATGTCCTTCCAGGATACCCGGGCCAGGTCGATTAGAAAGGCCTGCTCACAGAAGTGTTTTAGGGAGCGTTTGACAGTGATGAGGGGTGGTCGTTTGACTGCGGCACCGTAGCGGATACAGGCAATGAGGCAGTGGTCGCTGAGATCCTGGTTGAAGACAGCGGAGGTGTATTTGGAGGGCCAGTTGGTCAGGATGACGTCTATGAGGGTGCCATTGCTTACAGAGTTAGGGTTCTACCTGGTGGGTTCCTTGATGATTTGTGTGAGATTGAGGGCATCTAGCTTAGATTGTAGGACTGCCGGGGTGTTAAGCATATCCCAGTTTAGGTCACCTAACAGAACAAACTCTGAAGCTAGATGGGGGGCAATCAATTCACAAATGGTGTCCAGGGCACAGCTGGGAGCTGAGGGGGGTTGGTAGCAGGCGGCAACAGTGAGAGACTTATTTCTGGAGAGAGTAATTTTCAGAATTAGTAGTTCGAACTGTTTGGGTATGGACCTGGAAAGTATGACATTACTTTGCAGGCTATCTCTGCAGTAGACTGCAACTTCTCCCCCTTTGGCAGTTCTATCTTGACGGAAGATGTTATAGTTGGGTATGGAAATCTCTGAATTTTTGGTGGCCTTCCTGAGCCAGGATTCAGACACGGCAAGGACATCAGGGTTAGCAGAGTGTGCTAAAGCAGTGAGTAAAACAAACTTAGGGAGGAGGCTTCTGATGTTGACATGCATGAAACCAAGGCTTTTTCGATCACAGAAGTCAACAAATGAGGGTGCCTGGGGACATGCAGGGCCTGGGTTTACCTCCACATCACCCGAGGAACAGAGAAGGAGTAGTATGAGGGTGCGGCTAAAGGTTATCAAAACTGGTTGCCTAGAGCGTTGGGGACAGAGAATAAGAGGATCAGGTTTCTGGGCATGGTAGAATATATTCAGGGCATAATGCGCAGACAGGGGTATGGTGGGGTGCGGGTACGGCGGAGGTAAGCCCAGGCACTGGGTGATGATGAGAGAGGTTTTATCTCTGGACATGCTGGTTGTAATGGGTGAGGTCACCGCATATGTGGGAGGTAGGACAAAGGAGGTATCAGGGGTATGAGGAGTGGGACTAGGGGCTCCATTGTGAACTAAAACAATGATAACTAACCTGAGCAACAGTATACAAGGCAAATTGACATTTGAGAGAGACATACAGCGAGGCATACAGTAATCACAGGTGTTGAATTGGGAAAGCTAGCTAAAACAGTGGGTGAGACAACAGCTAATCAGCTGGCACAACAACAGCAGGTAAAATGGCATTGACTTGGCAACGGGGCCGACAGATAAAACAAACAAGCAGAATGGAGTACAGTGATTAATGGACAGTCCAGCGTGCATCAGCTATGTAGCCAAGTGATCAGAGTCCAGGGGGCAGCGGTGGATGGGGCAGGGGGGCTGGACTGGCGAGTGTTATCCAGGTTAAAAAACTAACAATGACTAAATAGCTTGTAGCTCGTTAGCTGGTTAGCTTCTGGAGGTTCTTGAGTGTGTTCTAAGAATTAAAAATAATAGCGATTCCGTATCACATTGGGTGAGGCAGGTTTCCGGAAGGTATAAACACATTTTTAAAAATCGGGAAGAGATAGAAAGTACATATGGGCCACTGCGTGTTTGGGATGCGGCGATGCAGACGGTTAGCAGGCCTGTGCTAACAAGCTAACAGATTAGCAGGCCGGGGTAAACAAGGTAGTAGTTAGCGGACCTGGGCTAAACAAGCTAGCAGTTAGCATGCCGAATTAGCAAGCAAGGAGATAGCGAGGGCTAGAGAGTTAGCCTTTGGGGGACGTCGCGATGGGGTGAGTCTGTTTATTCCTCTTCATGCGGTGACATCGATAGACCGGTCGTGGGTCCGGGTATTGTAGCCCAGGAGTATGCTACGGTTGCAGCACAGGAGCTCTGGCCGGGCTAGCTTCAAGCTACGTGGGTGGAAACGCTAGCCAGGAGTAATCAACCAGGGTTGCGGTTTAGCTCGATAGCTAGTTGTGAAGATCCAGCTGAAAAATGTTCCGTTTGCGGTGGGAATCCGGGGATAAAAATAAATAAATAAATATAAAAAAAATAGGTCCGTTATGCTCTGGTTAGCGTCGCGTTGTTCGAACTGGCGAGAGCTTTCCGAGCTAAAGGTTAGCTGATGACCGGTTAGCTGAAGACCGCTAGCATAGCATGGTTAGCTGGCTAGCTTCAGTTGAGGGGTTCCGGTTCCGAAGTAAATATAAATACTTTAGGAAAAGTAGCTACATTGGGTGAGGTGGGTTGCAGGAGAGTATTTGGAAGCTTAGGTTTAGCAAAGTGTTTTTAAAGATATGCGAAGAAAAATATCTAAAACGAAAAAGAGACGATATATACAGAGAGACGATACGACAGGACGACTTACTGCTACGCCATCTTGGACATGAGGAGATGGGAGAGGCAGGACTTGCAGCTCGATCTGCGTCACAAATAGAACTGACTTCTATTTTAGCCCTTGGCAACGCAGACGCTCGTTAGCGAGCGCGAGCAGTGTGGGTGCAATAATTGAATAATATAGATTTCTAAATGTATTTTGCGACGCGAGCAGTGTAGTCAGCCTGTCAGCCTGTCCACTTAGTTCAGATGTTGAAATCAAGTGGCCTACCTTATTTCTCAGAATGAAAATTAGTTGCCAATTCCTGATATAATTGTTTTATTTTATGCTTATTGAACATTTGTAAAACACAGTCAAGATGGCTAGTATAACATTCTTGTACACCAATGCTACACATGACCAACTGAGCATTCATTTTCCAGAATCAATGTTCATTGATACTCTCGTTTAAGTAGTGTCTGCTCTGCGCGCAACTTGAGTAGTTGAGACATAAAAGGGTATAGTTAGAAACGTTAACTTGTCCTCTATTACAGTAAAATAACGTCTCAATGTGTTTCAGTGTCCATATGACCCATTCTGTTGGACCAAACCTCAAATACAAATAATGAGTTGAAAGCGCTTGTCAGAGAGGAAGATGTGATCTCTCAACTGTTGGCGTGAGAGGCAGGGGAAGGGCTTGGTAAACGTTTAAACCATAGAGGAAGAGGCGAAGCAAGAGGTTTCACTCCCCCTAAAATCAGTACAAAAATAAGTAAATGTTGAGTTTATTTTGGACCTACTGTGAGCTTGTCGCCTGCCTTCCTGTCTTTAGGACAACAACTCTCATTGTTAGGGCGGAGACGTGCATCTAATCATTATATACAGATCTCCGGTATAAATGGGAAGGTGCTCACAGCACAGAGGAGCGAAGGAGACGAGACCAAAAACACAACATGAGAACAAGCAGACAAACGCTCATAAAACAAAAACAACAAAACCTTGATTTTTGCGATACAAACATTTGGAATATTGTGTAAAAACAAATTCAAATTGATTTGATATATCGCACAGCACTACACTGGACTTCTTTTACATCGCTGACTTAATTTAACACTTACAGTGTTCATTTAACACCAGAATCAACACTATAAATGCTACACTGCAAAATCAACACTAGGTAATACTGGCCAATTTGCTGTGTATATCTTCAGCTCTAGCAGAGAACTCACTCACACTGCTGCGGTGTGTGTGCGCGCGCTAGCGTGCGTGTGTGTGTGTGGTGTGTGAGATGGTACAGATAAAGCACAAGGGTTGAGATGAGGACATAGCTGTGAATGAGCATTGACGTCAGCTATGAAGTGTACCAGGACTTTTAGATAACTTTCTATGAATACACACCATGAGTCAAATGTAAAAAGAGGTAGTACATACATAAAACAGAAACACACAAACAGGTATACAGTAGGTCTACTCAAACAGTACATATACAAAAGTATGTGGACAGCCCTTCAAATTAGTGGATTGGACTATTTCAGCCACACCCACTGTTGACAGATGTATAAAATCAAGCACAAAGCCATGCAATCCCCATAGACAAACATTGGAACTAGAATGGCCTTACTGAAGAGCTCATTGACTTTCAATGTGGCACCGTCATAGGATGCCACCTTTCCAACAAGTCAGTGCATCAGATTTCTGCCCTGCAATAGCTGCCCCAGTCAACTGTAAGTGCTGTTATTGTGAAGTAGAAACGTCTAGGAGCAACAATGGCTCAGCCACGAATAATGGTCTGGGGCTGTTTCTCATGGTTCTGGCCCCTTCGTACCGGTGAAGGGAAATCTTAACGCTACAGCATAAAATTACATTCTAGACGACTCTGTGTTTCCAAATTTGTGGCAACAGTTTGGGAAAGGCCCTTTCTGTTTCAGCATGGCAATGTCCTTGTGCACAAAGTGAGGTCCATACAGAAATGGTTTGTTGAGATCGGTGTGGAAGAACTTGACTGGCCTGCACAGAGCCCTGACCTACAATCCATCGAACACCTTTGCGATGAATTGGAACGAGCCAGGCCTAATCGGCCAACATCAATGACCGACCTCACTAATGCTCTTGTGGCTGAATGGAAGCAAGTCTCCAGCAGTGTTCCAACATCTAGTGGAAAGCCTCCCAGAAGAGTGGAGGCTGTTATAGCAGCAAAGGGGGACCAACTCCATATTAAATGCCCATGATTTTGGAATGAGATGTTTACCAAGTAGGTGTCCACATACTGGTCATGTAGTGTATTTATAAAACACACACATACTGTATACACAGACAATGAAACACACACGCACACACAACATTTGGCTGTGTAACTATGGTGTGAGTGACGATGCTTTTAATAAATAACCAGACCCTGCCCTGTGTGTAATGTGAGTTTATATATAGCTCTATGAATCTCCCCTCCAGTCATTTCAGCTGCCCATTGGCCAGAGGTCATGTGACTCATCAGCAGCAGCAGCATCAGCATCATCATCATCGTCGTTATTATTAGGTGTACAGCTCGCCTCCAGAAGCACATGGTCGCCCGCTAGTTATCCAGTCTCACATGACTCCAATCTAACCACGAAGGGTAAGCATGTGCTAGCCCAGTCAGATTCCAAATCAAACCTTCAACATATGATGCCTATTCATGTGTCTGAGTTTGTGAAATATTTGATGTTATCAGGAGCATTGTTCCCATGTTCTACAGAGCCTATGGAGACAAGAACTATCTCCATGTGTGTCTGCCACAGGCTGATGTCGGTATTGGAAAAGATCTAGTCTGTGTTTGAATCATTTCCATCCACTTACCTACTCAAATAAAGACAGACGCACCACTAAGTGCATCCTGCTGGGCTGTTTCACCGCCTGATAAAACAACTGCACAGTCCACAATCTCAGGGCTCTCCAGAGGGTGGTGCGGCCAGCCCAACGTATCACTGGGGGCCCACTGCCTGCCCTTCAGGACATATCCAGCACCCGGAAGTCAAAGGAAGGCTAAGAAGATCATCAAGAACCTCAACCACCCGAACCACGGCTTTTTCACCCCGCTACCATCTAGCAGGCAGAGACCATACAGGTGCATCAAAGCTGGGAAAGAGAGACTGAAAAACAGCTTATATATCTCCAGGCCATCAGACTTAAATAGTCGCCACGAGCCAGCATCCACCCAGTACAATGCCCTGAACTTAGTAACTGTTCCTAGCCGGCATCCACCCAGTACAATGCCCTGAACTTAGTAACTGTTCCTAGCCGGCATCCACCCAGTACAATGCCCTGAACTTAGTAACTGTTCCTAGCCGGCATCCACCCAGTACAATGCCCTGAACTTAGTAACTGTTCCTAGCCAGCATCCACCCAGTACAATGCCCTGAACTTAGTAACTGTTCCTAGCCAGCATCCACCCAGTACAATGCCCTGAACTTAGTAACTGTTCCTAGCCAGCATCCACCCAGTACAATGCCCTGAACTTAGTAACTGTTCCTAGCCGGCATCCACCCAGTACAATGCCCTGAACTTAGTAACTGTTCCTAGCCAGCATCCACCCAGTACAATGCCCTGAACTTAGTAACTGTTCCTAGCCAGCATCCACCCAGTACAATGCCCTGAACTTAGTAACTGTTCCTAGCCAGCATCCACCCAGTACAATGCCCTGAACTTAGTAACTGTTCCTAGCCAGCATCCACCCAGTACAATGCCCTGAATTTAGTAACTGTTCCTAGCCAGCATCCACCCAGTACAATAGCCCTGAACTTAGTAACTGTTCCTAGCCAGCATCCACCCAGTACAATGCCCTGAACTTAGTAACTGTTCCTAGCCAGCATCCACCCAGTACAATGCCCTGAACTTAGTAACTGTTCCTAGCCAGCATCCACCCAGTACAATAGCCCTGAACTTAGTAACTGTTCCTAGCCGGCATCCACCCAGTACAATGCCCTGAACTTAGTAACTGTTCCTAGCCAGCATCCACCCAGTACAATGCCCTGAACTTAGTAACTGTTCCTAGCCGGCATCCACCCAGTACAATGCCCTGAACTTAGTAACTGTTCCTAGCCGGCATCCACCCAGTACAATGCCCTGAACTTAGTAACTGTTCCTAGCCGGCATCCACCCAGTACAATGCCCTAAACTTAGTAACTGTTCCTAGCCAGCATCCACCCAGTACAATGCCCTGAACTTAGTAACTGTTCCTAGCTGGCATCCACCCAGTACAATGCCCTGAACTTAGTAACTGTTCCTAGCCAGCATCCACCCAGTACAATGCCCTGAACTTAGTAACTGTTCCTAGCCGGCTACCACCTGGTTCTCTCCCCTGCCCCTTAGGGACTGCTGCCCTATGAACACAGTCATTTAACACTGGCCACTTTAATAATGTTTACATACTGTTTATTACCTCGTACCCCTGCACATCGACGCAGTACTGGTACTCCTTGTATATAGACAAGTTATTACCTCGTACCCCTGCACATCGACGCAGTACTGGTACCCCTTGCATATAGACAAGTTATTACCTCGTACCCCTGCACATCGACGCAGTACTGGTACCCCTTGCATATAGACAAGTTATTACCTCGTACCCCTGCACATCGACGCAGTACTGGTACCCCTTGTATGTAGACAAGTTATTACCTCGTACCCCTGCACATCGACGCAGTACTGGTACCCCTTGCATATAGACAAGTTATTACCTCGTACCCCTGCACATCGACACAGTACTGGTACCCCTTGTATAGAGCCAAGTTATTACCTCGTACCCCTGCACATCGACGCAGTACTGGTACTCCTTGTATATAGACAAGTTATTACCTCGTACCCCTGCACATCGACGCAGTACTGGTACTCCTTGTATATAGACAAGTTATTACCTCGTACCCCTGCACATCGACGCAGTACTGGTACTCCTTGTATATAGACAAGTTATTACCTCGTACCCCTGCACATCGACGCAGTACTGGTACTCCTTGTATATAGACAAGTTATTACCTCGTACCCCTGCACATCGACACTACTGGTCGATGTGGTACTGGTACTGATACTTATTTTCCACCATAATTTGCAAATAAATTCATAAAAAATCCTACAATGTGATTTTCTGGATTTTTTTTTCTCATTTTGTCTGTCATAGTTGAAGTCTACCTATGATGAAAATGACAGGCCTCTCATCTTTTTAAGTGGGAAAACTTGCACAACTGGTGGCTGACTAAATACTTTTTTGTCCCACTGTATATGTATATGTATATATATATATATGTATATATATTTACACACACACACACGAGAGCAGCAGAATATGGGCCACATCTTCCTTTGTCCAGCTGGGCATTGTGCTTTTTGTCAAGGCCTTCATGAAGTGGGTAGATGACAGAGTCATAACTTCATTGACCTGAACAGTAGCTGATAAAAGGTACATAAGGTTAAGTTTGTGCTGTGTAGTAGACTAAAATTGCTCTCTGTCTGATCCTCCCTGTCTGCAAGGCTAAACAATACTGCACTTAAACATGAATTACAGACATATCAACCAGTTCAGGTCTGAAAGCACAAACCGAAGGGGGAAAAAACAGTCTGAAGGCAGAGAGAGAGAGGATATGGAGAAAGATAATGTTTCTTTTTCACAGATGAAAAATGAGAACATGAGACCTGTCAACACCACCACATCAACCAGAAGTCAGACAACGAATGTCAGATAAAAACGATTTGTTGTAGCTGGTGCCTGGTTCATATTTTGGCAGCGGTTCCAATGAGGCCATGATTACATTGTTGTTACCTCTTCAGCCAGAATGTCATGTTGAGGAGAACCAGCCAAACAGCAGGCCTCCACCCCTTCCTCTACCCTCCCTCACACTGACGGCGGCACACCTTTCAATGGGGACTTAAATCCTGCCGTGACACCGCTGCCGGGCAGACAAAGGAAGTGTTATGTTCTGTCACTGTGTTATGTTCTGTCACTGTTATGTTCTGTTCTGTCACTGTTATGTTCTGTTCTGTCACTGTGTTATGTTCTAGATCCTTGCTGGGAGATGATATCAGTGGTGGCCCAGGAGCACACAGACAGAGACAGACAAAGACAGACAGAGACAGACAGACGATGTGTGTCTTTATGAAGAAGGAGCATTGATCTCTCCATAAGCACACACACGGACACACACATAACAGACAGATAGGCCTAATCTTTCAAGTGTGCTTAGATGTCATCTGACAATACAGAGGAATCTTCTATACAGTATCAAGCAACAAATGACTGAAATAATACCATAACAAAATACAGCAGGGTAAACATTAGAAAACACACTGCAAAGTGATTAAGAGGCGATCTCCACACAAGCAATATACCGCCGTATACTCCTTGAGTGAGTTCACAAACAGGCAAATCTGTCTACCTGCTAATTATTTGTATGTCCTGGGCTTATCATGCCAATGCAAAGTCGTCGATTACATTGTCATCCCTCTCCTCTCTTTGCACGCAAATATGAATTAAGACTCTACCCATGCCTGATTCGCCGGAGTTTGCATTGTCAATAGTGTGCAACTAAGTCATGATACAAATCTGTGGTCAATAAACAAAACTAAGGCAAATGAGAGAATACACTTGTCTTGCAATGTCATGATGGAAAAACTGGAATTGGATTTTCACATTTAGGACTCCTAAAACGGAAGTGTCAAACAAAAATAAAGTGACAGGTCAGCATCGCATACGCGGCTCGAAAGGTGTCAACTCGCATGATGTCACCACCAAAACCACACACTTGCATTTCAACACAATTGATCTGCACAAACTACACTGTGATGATAACCTCTGAAATGAAAATCTGCTACATTGTAGATATAACATGTATTTTAGACTCGAAAAAGTATCATCATCCGCAGAAGTCACCGGGCCTGTGTGCTGTCAGCCAGCTAGCCCTCCAGCTAGCTTGTTAGCTGTCCAATTTACAGTAAATACCAAGCCAACGTAGCGCAGCTAGCTGGATAAATAGCTAATAAACTAGCTAGATACTTGAAACCTGTTCAAAATGTTAATCAAACAACGCACCTTGCGAGGGAAATAACGTTACACAGAACACGGCTAGGTTGCTAGCTAAATAAATCTGCCTAAAAATAAACGAGTGTGTAACAATACATTTTCAGGACCTAATCTGGGCCGCTGGCTGTGCCACACAGGCCACGGGATGCTCCGCCCGCAGGTTAACGTTACCGTTGTTTCCTAAAAATGAGAAGATGGCATAATGATCTCTACTTGGCAAGCTCACTAGCCATCTAGAGGAAAGTGAACTCATTTTCACTGGTAGTCTTGTTCATAGTACATGTTCTGATACAGTAACCCTCTGATTTGTTGTCAAATATCACCGGCCACAAAAATGGATTATTAACTGGTAACGTAAACTATGTGCTGTCAACGTGACAGCTGGAAAGCGGTGGCTGTACTCACCCCATTAACCAATCCATGGTGATGCTTGTATCTAGGAATAAATCCACCAGCAAGGGTTGGAGGCGACCCCTACTTTATCCGGCCAACCCTCGCTTCACCACCTGGTCCCGACCCGTCTCTCTCCGTGGATCTCTCGGTCCCTAATTTGGTCGTCAAAAATGTCAAAAACGTATCGCTGGTGTCCTTGTTTTGAACCTGAGCTTAGATAACAACAAGAACATGAACAACTATCTCGTTAGTCCGAGACGAGGTGCTGCGCCGAGGGCGAGCGAGAGGAGCGCAGCATTGAGTGACTTTGAGCTCGGAGACTAGTGGAGGAGCGGGCAGCGGTCTCGGTCCACTTTCCGGTCAGCGAGGTATCTCGTAGCTTCGGTTTTTATGTCGCCGTCCGCTAGCGTACCCAATGTCATTCGCCGACTGAATGAACCGAATCTTGTCTCGGGACGCCGCTTGTCTAGCTAGCTACACTCTGTCATGAATGCTAAATTGCAGGAAAATTACTGTGCAGCTCAAACCGCGAGCTACAGCGGTCTTCAGCTGCTGCTACGAACGAAATCCGGAAGTAAACACAGATCCGACCAACCCCCTCCAATGCGTATGCGTTGTGTTTCGTCACAACCAATGAAAATAGATGGGATATGTAGTTCAAAGAAGACCCATCTTCCTTAAAATTACCTTTCAGTTATGCATGCAACAAAATAAATCGAATGTAGCTTTATTAGTATGGCATATCAACAACTGTATTTCATGCAGTCATCCCATTCATTGCAGCTAGTTAGGAGGTATTGCATTATGTATTGTTAATGTGTGACAATTGGCACTTTTTTTGTGATGCATCAGGGATATTCAACTCTTAAACTATGGTCTGGAGCCTGGTATCCCATGTCTGAATCAGTCTCTGATTAGAGGGAAGTAATGAAAAAAAAAGTGGAACTGGCTTCATGGTCAAGAGTTCAATATGAGGTTGATACATGATATATCCGGGGCGGCAGGGTAGCCTAGTGGTTAGAGCATTGGACTAATAACCGAAAGGTTCCAAGTTCAAATCTGTTTTTCTGTCCCTGAACAGGCAGTTAATCCACTGTTCCTAGCCCGTCATTGAAAATAAGAATTTGTTCTTAACTGACTTGCCTAGTTAAATAAAGGTTAAAAAAAAATTACAATCCACAACGTTGCACTGACAAAGACTTATATTATTGTTGTTAACTAGGTACAGATTTGATTTGAATCTGGGTTGTGTGCCACAAGACTGTTAGTCCATTGAGCTGAAGCCTAGGCAAGTTATCATATCTACCTTGGCCACTCTTTTTATATTCGTCTCTGTTCTCTTCCAGTCTCCCTCTATCAGAGGATGGAGCATTAGTCTAAAACACGACAGCCTGGAAGGAGAGGATCAATGTGTACTCTGCACTACTAAAATGACTGGTCGTCTTAATCTCCCTCTCTCTCTGTATCTCGCCCTGTCTGTCTCTCTCTCTCTCTCCCTCGCTCTCTCTCTGTCTCTCCCCCCCTCTCTCTCACTCTCTCACTCCCTCCCTCTCTGTCGCTGTCTCTGTCTATGTCGATCTCTCTCTCCCTCTCTCTCTCTCTCACTCTATCTCCCTAACTCTCTCTCCCTGTCTCTCATTCTCTCCCTCTCTCTCCCTCCCTCTTTCTCTCTCCCTCTCCACTCACCTCTCTCTCTCTCTCTCTCTCTCTCTCTCTCTCTCTCTCTCTTTCCCTCTCTGTCTCTTGCTCTCCCTCCCGCTCTCTCTCTCTGTCTCTCACTTCCTTCCTTCCTTCCTTCCTTCCTTCCTTCCTTCCTTCCTTCCTTCCTTCCTTCCTTCCTTCCTTCCTTCCTTCCTTCCTTCCTTCCTTCCTTCCTTCCTTCCTTCCTTCCTTCCATCCCTCTCTCGCTATCGCTCTCTCCCTCTCTCTCTCAGGCTCACGCTCACGCTCCCCCTCCCCCCTCTCTCTATCTCAGTCTCTCTCTCTCGCTCTCTCCTTCCATGCCCCTCTCTCAGGCTCACGCTCTCCATCTCTGTCTCTCTCTCTCTCTCTCTCTCTCTCTCTCTCTCTCTCTCTCTCTCTCTCTCTCTGTCTCTCTCTCTCTCTCTCAGTCTCTCTCTCTCTCTCTCTCTCTCTCTCTCTCTCTCTCTCTCTCTCTCTCTCTCTCCCTCTCTCTCTCTCAGGCTCACGCTCACGCTCTCACTGTCTCTCTCTCTCTCTCTGTCTCTCGCGCTCTCCTTCCATACCCCTCTCTCTCTCAGGCTCACGCTTTCTCTCTCTCTCTCCTTCCCTCCCCCTCTCTCTCTCTTGCTCTCTCTCTCTCTCTCTCTCTCTCTCTCCATCTCTCTCCTTCCATGCCCCTCTCTCTCTCTCTTTCTCTCTCTCTGCCTCTCGTTCTCTCCTTCCATGCCTCTCTCTCTCTCAGGCTCATGCTCTCTCTCTCTCCTTCCTTCCCTCCCTCTCTCTCTCAATTCAATTCAATTCAATTCAAATCAATTCGCCTTAGTGGCATGACGTAAAATACTAGAAGCATAAGCATTTCGCTACACTCACAATAACATCTGCTAACCATGTGTAAATGACCAATACAATTTGATTTGAAACCAATTGGAAATAAAAAAGGGAAATATTAGTAAACATTACACAAAAAATATAGACATTTCAAATGTTATATTATTGCCTATGTACAGTGTTGTAACAATGTGCAAGTAGTTGGAACATGGGAAACTAAATAAACAGATAAATACGGTCTGTATTTACAATGTTGTTTGTGCACCACTGGTTGCCCCTTTCTAAAATCTTGCTGCTAAGATTGCACACTGCGGTATTTTTCCTAACAGATATGAAAGTTTATCAATGTTTTATTTGTTTCCAAATTCTTTATGGATCTCAGTGATCTTTGGGGGAAAAAAATGTCTCTAATATGTTCATACATTTGGCAGGAGGTTAGGAAGTGTAGCTCAGTTTCTACCTAATTTTGTGGACAGTGGGCACATAGCCTGCATTCTCTCGAGAGCCATGTCAGAGCTGGACTTATGGTTGCTGTCTCATCGGTATCCCCCATATCCCCCCATCTCTCCCCACACCCCACTTCCCTCCTTCTCCCCCTTCTTCCCCTGTCCCCTCACACCCCAGCATCCTGAGGATTCTATAAATAATGGCTGAACACAGGTTGAGACCAACAGTAGGCAGTCAGGGGATTGGCTGACTGAGCTCCAATCAGCTCTATGAGAGGCAGAGGGGTGATTGACAGGGTGGCTTGTGGAATGTTCTCAGAACGTTTGTAGTACCACAATTGACCACTTGAGAGCACTGTGGGATATTTGTTTGTTATTGGCATTGGTTCATGTCCACTGAATGAGAGAGTAACTACTGCAGGGATTTCTGTAACTTGAGGCCACCTTTTCGATCTAACAACGGTGTGCATATTCCTCATGTAAGAGGTAACCGTTGTTTGTGATATTGGGTAATGCTTATATACTAAACAAAAATATAAACGCAACATTTAAACGCAACAAATAGGCCATGATGGCGGAGTAATTACAATATAGCAATTGAAACACTGGAATGGTAGATGTGCATTAGATGAATGTGTAAAGTAAAGATTCTGGGGTGCAAAGGAGCAAGATAAATAAATACTGTATGGGGATGAGGTAGGTAGATAGATGGGCTGTTTACAGATGGGCTATGTACAGGTGCAGGATCTGTGAGCTGCTATGACAGCTGGTGCTTAAAGCTAGTGAGGGAGATTTTTGCAGTTCGTTCCAGTCATTGGCAGCAGAGAACTGGAAGGAAAGACGACCAAAGAAGGAATTGGCTTTGGGGGTGACCAGTGAGATATACCTGCTGGAGTGCGTGCTACGAGTGGGTGCTGCTATGTTGGTCCCATGTTTTATGAGCTGAGATAAAAGAGCCAATACATTTTCCATACGCACAAAAATCTTATTTCCCTCATATTTTAACTGATAGGTCTCAGCAGGTACGAGTTGGCAACACACTCTCTGAGGTGCACACTACTTCAGTTGGAACCCAACAGGGCAGTGTTCTTTCACCAGTACTATACATACTGTACATACTATACATACTGTACATACTATACATACTGTACATACTATACATACTGTATACAAACAGCTGCAGGAGACGGTTTCCAGGGCGCCAACTGATCAAATAATCTGACGATACTGCTTTGGTTAGTCTTCTCGAAGGGGATGAGACGGAGCATGGACTGGCTCTGAATGATTTTACTGTCGGATGAGTCATCCCATCTAATATTAAATACATCAAAAGCAAAGAGCATGGTGATTGACCTTCGAAGGAACACTACAATGCACACACCTTCACTGATAAAAGGTAAGCCCATTGAAATAGTGGAGGAGTACAAATACCTTGGACTAGTCATTAACAACGAGCTGTCTAGGGATCAGTGTACTGATGCTATTTTTAAGAAAGGCCAACAGAGACTGTATTTCCTACAGAAACTGTACTTTTTTAATGTTGATCTAACCATCATGGTTCTCTTTTATAAATCATTATTTGAGAGCATTCTGTCCTACTGCTTGACCTGCTGGTTTGGGAATATCAAGGTTGCACAGACAAATAGGTTGGGCAAGATAGTCAGGACATGGGGAAAGGTCATAGGGCAGCAACAGCAAGAACTGTCATCTCTACCTGGGCAGAGACCTCCATAAGGCCAATAAAATAGAGGTTGACTCTTCCCATCCACCCTGAATTCCAGCTCCTTCTCTCTGGCCGCAGGTACAAACTACCTTCGGTAAAAAATATAAAAAATAGGACCAAGGTCTCTTTTATTCCGAATGCAATTCTGCAACTTAACAAATGTTGTACTAATTGCACTTAGCACTTGCACTATGACATTTTACTTTCCCTGCCTATTTGTTTGTAAATATCCTTTGATATTTATTGTACATTTTTAGATGTTATATGTTTTATGACTGCTGCAAGATGAATTGCCTCTGAGGATATTTCTCAATCTGAATCACCTCATGTTTCAGCAAGATACTGCACGGCCCCATGTCACGAGGATCTGTACACAATACCAGGAAGCTGAACATGTCCCAGTTCTTCCATGGCCTTTATACTCACCAGACATGTCACCCAATGAGCATGTTTGGGATGCTCTGGATCGACATATACGACAGCGTGTTCCAGTTCCCGCCATAATCCAGCAACTTCGCACAGCCATGGAAGAGGAACCGCCTGATCATTGAACAGCCTGATCAACTCTATGCGAAGGAGTTGTGTCGCGCTGCACACCAGATACTGACAGTTTTTCTGATCCACACCCCTATCTTTTTTTAAGGTATCTGTGACCAACAGATAAATATCTGTATTCCTAGTCATGTGAAATCCACAGATTAGGGCCTAATGAATTTATTTAAATTTACCGATTTCCTTGTATGAACTGGAACTTGCATTTATGTTTTTGTATTATACATTCACATATAATGTAAAAAATATATATCTGAATCACTGCAAGCTCCCATGTGGCCTTCAGGATATATGTCAGCTTTCTACAGTATACCATTTAGCAGACACTTTTATCCAAAGCGACTTACAGTCATGCATGCATACATTTTTATGTCGATTAAGGCAGCCCCCCTCTCTCCCCTCCCCTCCCTGATTCAGAGGGGTTGGGTTAAATGCGGTAGACACATTCAGTTGGATAACTAAGTATCCACATTTCCCCTTTACGTACGGGTGGTCCCGGGAATCAAACACACTATCATGGTGGCGCAAGTGCCAGGGCAGCAGGGCTGATGGTGCCAGCATGGTACACCGTAGGAGACAGAACTGTATCCTGGCAGGTACCCGTCTTTCTGTTTGTCTCCCTGTCCATCCGGTTCTATCTGTCCACCTCGGTCTATCTGTCCGTCTGTGCCTGCCAAGGTCACTTCCTGAAACATATCTCTCCGTCGATACCGACACAACCAACAAGGATCGATACACACCAATCCCAAACTTGCTGCTCTAAGCCTGGCTGACGGGAGTACTCCTCAACCCCCTCACCCCTCAGACCTATTCTGGGAGGCGACCTCAGACCTCACCCCTCAGACCTATTCTGGGAGGCGACCTCAGACCTCAGACCTCAACCCTCAGACCTATTCTGGGTGGCGACTTCAGACATCACCAATTAAGGCCTATTCTGGGAGGTCGACCTCAGACCTCACCCCTCAGACCTATTCTGGGAGGCAACCTCAGACCTCACCCTTCATACCTATTCTGCGAGGCGACCTCAGACCTCACCCCTCAGACCTATTCTAGGTGGCGACCTCAGACCTCACCCCTATTCTGGGAGGTGACATCAGAGATGACGAGGGAACTCAGGGTGACATCATAGAAGACACACTGTTGTAGGTTCCTGGAGGTTATTACAACATCTCAGTCAGGTGATGAGCTAAAGGAATAGATGTACCTCAAGCATGCACTGTGGTGACTCAAATAACTCTGGAGATCCTCAAGGAAGCCCTGGAGTTTCTCAAGGAACCATTGCTCAATGGTTCATATTTGCACCTTAGATTAGTTGGGGGATTCTTGTAGGAACCTTAAATGGTTCAATGCACTAACAGGTTCGTGGAGGAACACTGAAGTGGAGGCGTGGCTTAGTTGTTGGGCCGTGGGCAACCCAAAAGGTTCTTCCAGGCACCATCACTTCTAAGAGTGTAGTTAAAGACACAAACCCCTCTGTTTCTCATAGCCTATTGCTATTTTGAGAACAGCTAATGGCAACATGCCCACGCACATATACACACACACGCACACACACACACACACACACACACACACACACACACACACACACACACACACACACACACACACACACACACACACACACACACACACACACACACACACACACACACACACACACACACACACACACACACACACACACACACACACACCTATAGATCACGTCAACAGAGGCAGTGAAGGTGAGGTAGTGGCTGTGGCGTGACTGATATGATTTATTCATAGCCAGTCTAAAAGCCATTAGCAGGTATTAAAACCTGACATTACTCCTGCATAAATAATAGATACGTAATAGATGCAAAGTAGAGGTGTGTGTGTATGTGCACGCAACTGTCTGCGAGGGTTCACGTGAGTGTATCTTTTTTGTGTGCATTTGTTTGTGTCTACGGGTGCCAGTTTGTGTGTTTGTCTGTGTGTGTGTGTATGTGTGCCAGTGTATGTGTGTGTGCCAGTTTGTGTGTGTGTGTGTGCCAGTTTGTGTGTTTGTCTGTGTGTGTGTATGTGTGCCAGTTTGTGTGTTTGTCTGTGTTTGTGTGTGTGTGTGTGTGTGTGTGTGTGTGTGTGTGTGTGTGTGTGTGTGTGTGTGTGTGTGTGTGTGTGTGTGTGTGTGTGTGTGTGTGCCAGTTTGTGTGTTTGTGTGTGTGTGTGTATGTGTGCCAGTGTATGTGTGTGTGCCAGTGTGTGTGTGTGTGTGTGTGTGTGTGTGCCAGTATGTGTGTGCCAATGTGTGTGTGTGTGCCAGTATGTGTGTGCCAATGTGTGTGTGTGTGTGCCAGTGTGTGTGTGTGCCAGTGTGTGTGTGTGTGTGTGCCAGTGTGTGTGTGCCAGTGTGTGTGTGCCAGTGTGTGTGTGTGTGCCAGTGTGTGTGTGTGTGTGTGTGTGTGTGCCAGTGTGTGTGTGTGCCAGTATGTGTGTGCCAATGTGTGTGTGTGTGCCAGTGTGTGTGTGTGTGTGTGCCAGTGTGTGTGTGCCAGTGTGTGTGTGTGCCAGTGTGTGTGTGCCAGTGTGTGTGTGTGTGTGTGCCAGTGTGTGTGTGTGCCAGTGTGTGTGTGTGCCAGTGTGTGTGTGTGCCAGTGTGTGTGTGTGCCAGTGTGTGTGTGTGTGTCAGTGTGTGTGCCAGTGTGTGTGTGTGCCAGTGTGTGTGTGTGTGTGTGTGTGTGCCAGTGTGTGTGTGTGTGTGCCAGTGTGTGTGTGTGCCAGTGTGTGTGTGTGTGCCAGTGTGTGTGTGCCAGTGTGTGTGTGCCAGTGTGTGTGTGTGTGTGTGCCAGTGTGTGTGTGTGTGCCAGTGTGTGTGTGTGCCAGTGTGTGTGTGTGTGTGTGTGCCAGTGTGTGTGTGCCAGTGTGTGTGTGCCAGTGTGTGTGTGTGTGCCAGTGTGTGTGTGCCAGTGTGTGTGTGTGTGTGTGTGTGTGTGCCAGTGTGTGTGTGTGTGCCAGTGTGTGTGTGTGCCAGTGTGGGTGTGCCAGTGTGTGTGTGCCAGTGTGTGTGTGCCAGTGTGTGTGTGCCAGTGTGTGTGTGCCAGTGTGTGTGTGCCGAGGAGAATCACTTGACCATCCAGCTGATGCTCTGAGTTTCCTCTCTGGGAGTAGCAGTTACAGCCGACCCCATCGTCCGACCCCATCCCATCGTCCGACCCCATCGTCCGACCCCAGCGGACAGAGGATGCTGCAGTCACATTTCACCCGCGTTAGGACTCCTGCCCTCAAGGTGAACATTGGGACAGGTCAGGGACAGAGAGGTCAAAGGTCACACCAAATACACCAGGTTTTAATAGAGTATTTTGCTGCAAAACATAAACTGTACTTACTTGTAACAGGGTCGGTTATGGGGAAGGCTGAGGAGGACATTATTAGAGTTTCTCTCCTAGGCAAAGTAACATATAAACAGCTAGCTACAATGTAACATATAAACAGCTAGCTACACAAAGTAACATATAAACAGCTAGCTACACAATGTAACATATAAACAGCTAGCTACACAAAGTAACATATAAACAGCTAGCTACACAATGTAACATATAAACAGCTAGCTACACAATGTAACATATAAACAGCTAGCTACACAATGTAACATATAAACAGCTAGCTACACAAAGTAACATATAAACAGCTAGCTACACAATGTAACATATAAACAGCTAGCTACACAAAGGGACATTGGCGTTAGTGGAAGTGCCCCGCTAATGGTTAGTGTTACTCTAATCCCTCGGTGGTCATTGTTCACAGACAGATCCATACTCTGTCCACACTGCCTGCCTGCAGGGTCTACTCCTCATGATTTAAAAAAGCACACTGTGGTGCACCATGGGTATCAGATTGTCTGTATTACCAGTTACACAGTGCATTTGTGTGTGCATGTGTGTCATGGACGTCTCCACACTGAAGCCTGATGTCTGAGTGTCTGACGTCTGAGTGTGTGAGTCAGTCTTGCCACATTACTCATGTCTACAGCCCTACCTGGTTCCAGCCTCCTGCACTCATCACTAGGGAGAGAGAGAGAGGGGGGGAGGATGCGGAGGAGAGAGAGGGATGAGGAGGGGTGCGGAGGAGTGAGGAGGGATGAGGAGGGGTGTGGAGGGGTGAGGAGGGATGAGGAGGGGTGTGGAGGGGTGAGGGTTGATGAGAAAGGGTGAGGACAGATGAGGAGGGGTGAGGAAGGTATGAGGAGGGAGGAGTATGAGTAAATCTAGTCATTTAGACTAGAGAATAGAGCAGGAGTCAGCCAGACGCACCCCGTGGGCCAAAACTGTCTGCAAGTGATTTATTTTGTCCCCCCAATGTTTTTTTCCCAAAAAGACTGTCATTCACCAATAAATCAGTTAAAAATATAATTCAATTCAGGCAATCTGTTCCCAGGTGTTCCTACAAATAAAAAGAGAGACATGATAATGTCTCAATGTAACCAATATATTAAATTATTACGTTATTTTCAAATACCATCTCTTTTTGCGCTTACTTGTCGTCAATTTGTTGGGTGCACATTTTTGTAAGTATGTTCTGGCCCCCGACGATCTGCTCTGACTAAAATCGTCCCACAGCTGAATCTATTATAGTTGTATACCCCTGGAATAGAGTGTCTGAACTTTAACAGACAGGCTCACTGTTCAGAGAGAAAATCCACTTTTACCAGACTACATCAAGTCAAATCTACATGCTCGCATCAAACGGAACTGTTTTTATAACGATAATCAATGCATGAAATTGTTTGATATGGGTCTTTTCTTTTCATTTTCAACACATCAGACACAACCTGATTTTCACCCGGCAACCAAACAGAAATAGCCCACATGTGGCTCTGATGTCATCACCAGAGAGCAGGAAAATTATAAGTCACACTACAGTGTTGTCAGCCTGCACTCATCTAAGTGTGTGTGTGTGTGTGTGTGTGTGTGTGTGTGTGTGTGTGTGTGTGTGTGTGTGTGTGTGTGTGTGTGTGTGTGTGTGTGTGTGTGCGTGTGCGTGTGCGTGTGCGTGTGCGTGTGCGTGTGCGTGTGCGTGTGCGTGTGTGTGTGTGTGTGTGTGTGTGTGTGTGTGTGTGTGTGTGTGAGTCTATGTGTCCTTTGGAAGGATGCGAATATATTTGACACTGTACCAGTGGATTTGCTGAGTTCTACCTACTCTGAGTCTTCCTCTGTGGTGGTCCAGGATGTGGTTGTTGAGGTGCAGACACTGGGATATGGGATATGCTGATATGTGCTGATGGAGTGCTGATGGGGCTAAAGGGTTAGAATAGGCCACGAGGACATACGTATGGTTCTCTGTAGCTCATTCGGTACAGAAGGACACTTGTGATGCCAGGATAGTGGGTTTGATGACAACGCTGTTGGGGCTGGGTATAGAGCTGGGGCTGGGTATAGAGCTGGGGCTGGGTATAGAGCTGGGGCTGGATATGGAGTTGGGGCTGGGTATAGAGTTAGCGCTGGGTATAGAGTTGGGGCTGAGGTATAGAGCTGGGGCTGGGTATAGAGCTTGGGCTGAGGTAGAGAGCTGGGGCTGGGAAGAGAGCTGGGGCTGAGGTATAGAGCTGGGGCTGGGTATAGAGCTGGGGCTGGGAAGAGAGCTGGGGCTGAGGTATAGAGCTGGGGCTGAGGTAGAGAGCTGGGGCTGGGAAGAGAGCTGGGGCTGAGGTATAGAGCTGGGGCTGGGAATAGAGTTGGGGCTGGGAAGAGAGTTGGGGCTGGGAAGAGAGCTGGGGCTGGGTATAGAGTTGGGGCTGGGTATAGAGCTGGGGCTGAGGTATAGAGTTGGGGCTGGGGTATAGAGCTGGGATTGGTATAGAGTTGGGGCTGGGGTATAGAGTTGGGGCTGGGTATAGAGTTGGGGCTGAGGTATAGATTTGGGGCTGGTATAGAGCTGGGGCTGGGTATAGAGCTGGGGCTGGGTATAGAGCTGGGGCTGGTATAGAGCTTGGGAAGAGAGTTGGGTCTGGGAAGAGAGCTGGAGCTGGGAAGAGAGTTGGGGCTGGGAAGAGAGTTGGGGCTGGGAAGAGAGTAATATATGCAAATAGTAATATATGCCATTTATCAGACGCTTTTATCCAAAGCGACTTACAGTCATGTGTGCATACATTCTACGTATGGGTGGTCCCGGGGATCGAACCCACTACCCTGGCGTTACAAGCGCCATGCTCTACCAACTGAGCTACAGGGACTGGGAAGAGAGCTGGGTCTGGGAAGAGAGCTGGGGCTGGGAAGAGAGTTGGGGCTGGGAAGAGAGCTGGGGCTGGGAAGAGAGCTGGGTCTGGGAAGAGAGCTGGGGCTGGGAAGAGAGTTGGGGCTGGGTATAGAGGTGGGGCTGGGTATAGAGGTGGGCTGGGTATAGAGGTGGGCTGGGTATAGAGCTGGGGAAGAGAGCTGGGGCTGGGAAGAGAGCTGGGGCTGGGAAGAGAGTTGGGGCTGGGAAGAGAGCTGGGGCTGGGAAGAGAGTTGGGGCTGGGAAGAGAGCTGGGTCTGGGTATAGAGGTGGGGCTGGGTATAGAGGTGGGCTGGGTATAGAGGTGGGCTGGGTATAGAGCTGGGGAAGAGAGCTGGGGCTGGGAAGAGAGCTGGGGCTGGGTATAGAGCTGGGGCTGGGGTATAGAACTGGGGCTGGATATGGAGTTGGGGCTGGGGTATAGAGCTGGGGCTGGATATGGAGTTGGGGCTGGGTATAGAGTTAGCGCTGGGTATAGAGTTGGGGCTGAGGTATAGAGCTGGGGCTGGGTATAGAGCTGGGGCTGAGGTAGAGAGCTGGGGCTGGGAAGAGAGTTGGGGCTGGGGTATAGAGCTGGGGCTGGGTATAGAGCTGGGGCTGAGGTATAGAGCTGGGGCTGAGGTATAGAGCTGGGCTGGTATAGAGCTGGGGCTGAGGTATAGAGTTGGGGCTGGGGTATAGAGTTGGGGCTGGGTATAGAGTTGGGGCTGAGGTATAGATTTGCGGCTGGTATAGAGCTGGGGCTGGGTATAGAGCTGGGGCTGGTATAGAGCTGGGGCTGAGGTATAGAGCTGGGGCTGGGAAGAGAGCTGGGGCTGGGAAGAGAGCTGGGGCTGAGGTATAGAGCTGGGGCTGGGTATAGAGCTGGGGCTGGGTATAGAGCTGGGGCTGGGGTATAGAGCTGGGGCTGGTATAGAGCTGGGGCTGAGGTATAGAGCTGGGGCTGGGAAGAGAGCTGGGGCTGAGGTATAGAGCTGGGGCTGGGTATAGAGCTGGGGCTGGGTATAGAGCTGGGGCTGGGGTATAGAGCTGGAGCTGGGTATAGAGCTGGGGCTGAGGTAGAGAGCTGGGGCTGGGAAAAGAGCTGGGGCTGAGGTATAGAGCTGGGGCTGGGTATAGAGCTGGGGCTGGGTATAGATCTGGGGCTGGGGTATAGAGCTGGGGCTGGGTATAGAGTTGGGGCTGGGAATAGAGTTGGGGCTTAGAAGAGAGCTGGGGCTGGGAAGAGAGCTGGGGCTGAGGTATAGAGCTGGGGCTGGGAATAGAGTTGGGGCTGGGAAGAGAGTTGGGGCTGGGAAGAGAGCTGGGGCTGGGTATAGAGTTGGGGCTGGGTATAGAGCTGGGGCTGAGGTATAGAGTTGGGGCTGGGGTATAGAGCTGGGATTGGTATAGAGTTGGGGCTGGGGTATAGAGTTGGGGCTGGGTATAGAGTTGGGGCTGAGGTATAGATTTGGGGCTGGTATAGAGCTGGGGCTGGGTATAGAGCTGGGCCTGAGGTATAGAGCTGGGGCTGGTATAGAGCTTGGGAAGTGAGCTGGGGCTGGGAAGACAGCTGGGGCTGGGTATAGAGCTGGGGCTGGGTATAGAGGTGGGGCTGGGTATGGAGCTGGGGCTTTGAAGAGAGTTGGGTCTGGGAAGAGAGCTGGAGCTGGGAAGAGAGTTGGGGCTGGGAAGAGAGCTGGGGCTGGGAAGAGAGTTGGGGCTGGGAAGAGAGCTGGGTCTGGGAAGAGAGCTGGGTCTGGGAAGAGAGCTGGGGCTGGGAAGAGAGTTGGGGCTGGGAAGAGAGCTGGGGCTGGGAAGAGAGCTGGGTCTGGGAAGAGAGCTGGGGCTGGGAAGAGAGTTGGGGCTGGGAAGAGAGCTGGGTCTGGGAAGAGAGCTGGGGCTGGGAAGAGAGCTGGGTCTGGGTATAGAGGTGGGGCTGGGTATAGAGGTGGGGCTGGGTATAGAGGTGGGCTGGGTATAGAGGTGGGCTGGGTATAGAGCTGGGGAAGAGAGCTGGGGCTGGGAAGAGAGCTGGGGCTGGGAAGAGAGTTGGGGCTGGGAAGAGAGCTGGGGCTGGGAAGAGAGTTGGGGCTGGGAAGAGAGCTGGGTCTGGGTATAGAGGTGGGGCTGGGTATAGAGGTGGGCTGGGTATAGAGGTGGGCTGGGTATAGAGCTGGGGAAGAGAGCTGGGGCTGGGAAGAGAGCTGGGGCTGGGTATAGAGCTGGGGCTGGGGTATAGAACTGGGGCTGGATATGGAGTTGGGGCTGGGGTATAGAGCTGGGGCTGGATATGGAGTTGGGGCTGGGTATAGAGTTAGCGCTGGGTATAGAGTTGGGGCTGAGGTATAGAGCTGGGGCTGGGTATAGAGCTGGGGCTGAGGTAGAGAGCTGGGGCTGGGAAGAGAGTTGGGGCTGGGGTATAGAGCTGGGGCTGGGTATAGAGCTGGGGCTGAGGTATAGAGCTGGGGCTGAGGTATAGAGCTGGGCTGGTATAGAGCTGGGGCTGAGGAATAGAGTTGGGGCTGGGGTATAGAGTTGGGGCTGGGTATAGAGTTGGGGCTGAGGTATAGATTTGGGGCTGGTATAGAGCTGGGGCTGGGTATAGAGCTGGGGCTGGTATAGAGCTGGGGCTGGTATAGAGCTGGGGCTGGGTATAGAGCTGGGGCTGGGTGTAGAGCTGGGGTATAGAGCTGGGGCTGGGATGGGTTTAGAGCTGGGTCTGGGTATAGAGCTGGGGCTGGGTGTAGAGCTGGGGTATAGAGCTTGGGCTGGGCATAGAGCTGGGTCTGGGTACAGAGCTGGGCCTGGGTATAGAGCTGGGGCTGGGTATAGAGCTGGGGCTGGGTATAGAGCTGGGGCTGGGTATAGAGATGGGGCTGGGTGTAGAGCTGGGGTATAGAGCTGGGGCTGGGCTGGGTTTAGAGCTGGGTCTGGGTTTTGAGCTGGTGTATAGAACTGGGGCTGGGCTGGGTTTAGAGCTGGGTCTGGGTTTTTAGCTGGTGTATAGAGCTGGGGCTGGGTATAAAGCTGGGGCTGGGCTGGGTTTAGAACTAGGGCTGGGTATAGAGCTGGGGCTGGGCTGGGTATAGGGCTGGGGCTGGGTTTTGAGCTGGTGTATAGAGATGGGGCCGGGTATAGAGCTATGGCTGGGAAATAGAGCTGAGGCTGGGGTATAGAGATGGGGCTGAGTATAGAGCTGGGACTGGGAATGGGGATGGGTATAGAGCTAGGGCTGGGTATAGGGCTGGGGCTGGGTTTTGAGCTAGGGCTGGGTATAGGGCTGGGGCTGGGCTGGGTATAGGGCTGGGGCTTGGTTTTGAGCTGGTGTATAGAGATGGGGCTGGGTATAGAGCTATGGCTGGGGAATAGAGCTGAGGCTGGGGTATAGAGATGGGGCTGAGTATAGAGCTGGGACTGGGAATGGGGATGGGTATAGAGCTAGGGCTGGGTATAGGGCTGGGGATGGGTTTTGAGCTAGGGCTGGGTATAGGGCTGGGGCTGGGCTGGGTATAGGGCTGGGGCTTGGTTTTGAGCTGGTGTATAGAGATGGGGCCGGGAATGGGGATGGGTATAGAGCTGGGGCTAGGGTATTGAGCTGGGGCTGGGTATAGAGATGTGGCTAGGGTATAGAGCTTGGTTTGGGTATAGAGATGGGGCTGGGCTGGGCTATGCACTGATATGTGCTGATGGAGACAGTAACAGTGTAACAGTGCTGATAGGGGTATAGCTGCATGGGGAAGAGTGTTGTCTCAGTCTGGACCAGCACCTCACCATTTGAGAGACAGGCGTCAGCATGTCCAGCTGCTTTAGTCAGCGCTTTGAGAGTACACTCATACGGTACAGAGAGAAACACACACATATCCTCACTCCCACCCATATACCATACACTCTCTGTCTCTTTCTCTCACAGACTCTCTGTCTCTCTATCTCCCCTGGGCATCTCTTGTCATACGGAAAGCGTAACCAGAGGACAAATTAAATATATGCAGTCCGTATCTATTTTGACTTTTAGAACAAAATCATTGATTGTTTTTCACCTTCACCAAAGAGTATTACGGGAGATGGTGAGTTTGACTCACAGCCATTAGGTGGCAGCATTAAGTTACCCATGGAAAACCTGAGCTGATCAATCGGCAGAGCAAATCCATCTCACTGTATTGTAGACCTAGTCAATTGTAACATAATTGATCCATTTGATTCATTAAAATAGAGGAACCTGTTCATTGCGATTGCAATTCTGTATGCAATGTACATACAGTGCCTTCAGAAAGTATTCATACCCCTTGACTTATTCCACATTTAGTTGTGATACAGCCTGAATACCAAATTGATTCAATCAATTTTTTCTCACCCATCCACAGTACAGTACAGTACTATACAGTACACAATACCCCATAATGACAAAGTAAAAACATGTTGTTGTTTTCACCAACCCCTGAGTCAATACTTTGTAGAAGCACCTTTGGCAGCGGTTACAACTGCAAGTCTTTCTGGGTAAGTCTCCTCTAAGAGCGTTCCACAATCTGATTTTATTTTTCTTGCACCATATTTGTGGAACAGTCTTCAAAATGTTGTTAAATGTGATGTTTCAGAAAGTTGATTGAGGACCTTATTACTGATGAATGTGTTTTTTATGACCCTGTTTTTCTTTCTGTTTGCATTTTGTATTTCTATTTTGGTGTGTGTATTTATGTCATTTCTGTCATTTCTGTCATTCAGGGCTTGTCTGTAAAAGAGACCGTGGTCTCAGTATGACTCACTGATAAAATAAAGGTTCAATAAAAAACATACATATTTTATGCGTTAATATTTACTGGTACAGTGTGGCCATCTCAATCTCTTTAGGGACTTTTGTGATGAATTCAGTTCATGAGAAGAAGATTTTTAATTATTATTTTAAGCATTAGCATCTCACGGTTCATGAGAAAATGTTTTCAAAGGTTTTCCAAAATGTCCAAGATGGTGGAAAATCTATCCTGACGGACCTTATGGGTCCTTGAGTCAAATTTGTTCAGCATGAGGAAAGGCACGTACATACGACGTTCCAAGTCTCTAGGTCAAACGGGGCAACGGATATGAGGGTTTAAGTGAGACTGCGTATAACAGCGCCACCTATAGGCCAATCGGTGCCATTCTTTTTGAACAAGGTAGTCATGGCCTTTAGTTTCTGTGTGCTCATAACCAACCAGTGATTGATTCATTGTGAACTTCATTCAGATTTTGTCCGATGTCTTTATTTGATTAGGGGTCAAATAACTCAATCGTAGATTGGTAACTTTTTTTCTCTCGAATTTGGCAGTATGAATGAAACAAACGTAATGAACTTTATTAAGATATATTGTGCGTTAGCACATAAGCCTCTCCTGCATCCTTTGTTTGGAATCTTTTCCACTATTTGCAGACTAAGGGAACAGTCTTTTCTAAATGTACAGTTAATTTCCCATTGAGCCGACATATGCAGCGTTTACCAAGAATGCAGTCTCCGCTAACGAGGGAACATTGCCTTTAAATTTAAATCATGCTGTAACTCTGAACTTCCGTACTACGGATTGAATAGAGCCTTAAATGTCACCCCTTGCTCACCGTAGGAAGAGCTACAGTATGTAATAAACAGGTGACCATGACAACACTAACTGCATTAGGACGGATGAAGCTTTGCAGAACAGCCTCACAGCAGTGAGCCAGGGATTGCAATCTATCTGCAGGTCACGGATCCACTACATTCTGCAGTCATCCATGTGTTTGCAGCATTACTCACCATCTACATACGGCTCTCTGTAGCTCCACTGGTAGAGCAAGACACTTGCAACACCAGGGTAGTGGGTTTGATCCCCAGGACCACCTGTATGTAAAACGCATGCGTGACTGTAAGTTGTTTCGGTTGAAAGTGTCTTCTAAATGGCATTTATTTCTAAGGGATGTGAGAAGACACATATGGAAGTGTATATAAATAAAGCTGCAGGTCTCAGGCTCCCTCTAACCATACTGAGGCCCTGCCTAGGCTGCATTTCCTTTTGGGAAGAGAAAGAAACACAGAAAGAGACAAACTTTTTTTTTATTTTTTTTTTTTTTTTACCTTTATTTAACCAGGCAAGTCAGTTAAGAACAAATTCTTATTTTCAATGACGGCCTGGGAACAGTGGGTTAACTGCCTGTTCAGGGGCAGAACGACAGATTTGTACCTTGTCAGCTCGGGGGTTTGAACTCACAACCTTCCGGTTACTATTCCAATGCTCTAACCACTAGGCTAGACTGAGAGAATAAAACAACAAGACAGACAAACAGAGAGAAGAGGGAGAGAGAAGAATCAAGCAGGAGAGAAAGATGGAGGAGAGATAGAGAATGTAGGCATTCAGAGATAGGGTCATATAAGGACAAGAGGAAAATAAATCAATTTTGGAATCGCTCACTCTGGCCGGCCAGTGGAAAAGTGCGGAATGCCGTGCTGACGTAACTCCTCTAACAGAGAGTGTGTGTGTGTGCGTGTGCGTGCGTGTGCGTGTGTGTGTGTGTGTGCGTGAGAGTGGAAAAGTGTGGAATGCCGTGCTGACATAATGCTCCTAACAGTTTCCATATATAAGGCTTGGGAACAGGCGCCAGGCCGGCACTCAGCATGGCCGCGTCTGGTACCCATCAACCACTGGGGGAGGAGGACACACACATGCACACATTCAAATGTATTTTTCTGTATACTCAATTAAACTGTCTTCTGTTCCTATATTCTGTTTTTTTCATCCATAGACAGTAGCTCATCAACAATAGTGTTTACGAGTATCAGATGGGTCTGACAGTGTAATGTGACCAAGTATGTTAAGAGCGTTCTCATATTGTCTCATAATGCAGACCTCAGCCGAATGCAAGGTGATCCGATGTGACCTGTTTAAGGTGTATTAGCGAGCAGATCTTAATACTCACCAAGGGCACCCTGAGAAAGAGATATAGACATACTGTAGACAGGATGATCCACTGATCCAATACACGCATGGAAAAGACTCACTGACATTTAGCTGATAGAGTACTGTGCCCATCGCTGTGCCCAATTGCTGTGTCCATCGCTGTGTCCATCACTGTGTCCATCACTTTGTCCATCACTGTGTCCATCGCTGTGTCCATCACTGTGTCCATCACTGTGTCCATCACTGTGCCCATCGCTGTGCCCATCGCTGTGCCCATCGCTGTGTCCATCGCTGTGTCCATCACTGTGCCCATCGCTGTGTCCATCACTGTGCCCATCGCTGTGCCCATCGCTGTGCCCATCGCTGTGTCCATCGCTGTGTCCATCACTGTGCCCATCGCTGTGCCCATCGCTGTGTCCATCGCTGTGCCCATCGCTGTGTCCATCACTGTGCCCATCGCTGTGCCCATCGCTGTGTCCATCGCTGTGCCCATCGCTGTGTCCATCACTGTGTCCATCGCTGTGTCCATCACTGTGTCCATCACTGTGTCCATCACTGTGTCCATCACTGTGCCCATCACTGTGTCCATCACTGTGCCCATCGCTGTGCGAGAGGCAACAGGGAACCAACGGAGTAAATATCTGTCACATTTGGCCAGAGGGCATGTATGTAGGTGTATCGTGTGTGTGTGTGTGTGTGTGTGTGTGTGTGTGTGTGTGTGTGTGTGTGTGTGTGTGTGTGTGTGTGTGTGTGTGTGTGTGTGTGTGTGTGTGTGTGTGTGTGTGTGTGTGTGTGTGTGTGTGTGTGTGAGAGAGAGAGAAATAACACAAACAATGAACCGATCAAAGGAGGGAACTACAGAGACTATCAATAGTGACATGGTCTCTCTCTCTCTCTCTCTCTCTCTCTCTCTCTCTCTCTGAAATGTCAATACAATTCAATTTAAGGGCTTTATTGGCATGGGAAACATATGTTAACATTGGCAAAGCAAGTGAAGTATTGCACTCACAGAATTCCAAAAGAATAAAGACATTTCAAATTTCATATTATATGCAAATAGTTAAAGTACAAAAGGGAAAATAAATAAACATACATATGGGTTGTATTTACAATGGTGTTTGTTTTTCACTGGTTGCCCTTTTCTTGTGGCAACAGGTCACAAATCTTGCTGCTGTGATGGCACACTGTGGTATTTCACCCAATAGTGGTGGTCCTTCTGTAGCTCAGTTGGTAGAGCATGGCGCTTGTAACGCCAGGGTAGTGGGTTCGATCCCTGGGACCACCCATACGTAGAATGTATGCACACATGACTGTAAGTCGCTTTGGATAAAAGCGTCTGCTAAATGGCATATATTATTATTATTATTATTATAATAGAAATGGGAGTTTATCAAAATTGGATTTGTTTTTGAATTCTTTGTGGGTCTGTGTAATCTGAGGGAAATATGTGTCTCTAATATGGTCATACGTTTGGCAGGAGGTTAGGAAGTGCAGCTCAGTTTCCACCACATTTAGTGGGCAATGTGCACATAGCTTGTCTTTTCTTGAGAGCCAGGTCTGCCTTCAGTGGTCTTTTTCAATCGCAAGGCTATGCTCACTGAGTCTGTACATTTCCTTAAATTAGGTTCAGTCACAGTGGTCAGGTATTCTGCCACTGTGTACTACCTGTTTAAGGCAAAAAAACATTGGGGTGGCAGGTAGCCTAGTGGTTAGAGTGTTGGGGTGGCAGGTAGCCTAGTGGTTAGAGTGTTGGGGTGGCAGGTAGCCTAGTGGTTAGAGTGTTGGGGTGGCAGGTAGCCTAGTGGTTAGAGTGTTGGGGTGGCAGGTAGCCTAGTGGTTAGAGTGTTGGGGTGGCAGGTAGCCTAGTGGTTAGAGTGTTGGGGTGGCAGGTAGCCTAGTGGTTAGAGTGTTGGGGTGGCAGGTAGCCTAGTGGTTAGAGTGTTGGGGTGGCAGGTAGCCTAGTGGTTAGAGTGTTGGGGTGGCAGGTAGCCTAGTGGTTAGAGTGTTGGGGTGGCAGGTAGCCTAGTGGTTAGAGTGTTGGTGTGGCAGGTAGCCTAGTGGTTAGAGTGTTGGGGTGGCAGGTAGCCTAGTGGTTAGAGTGTTGGGGTGGCAGGTAGCCTAGTGGTTAGAGTGTTGGGGTGGCAGGTAGCCTGGTGGTTAGAGTGTTGGGGTGGCAGGTAGCCTAGTGGTTAGAGTGTTGGGGTGGCAGGTAGCCTGGTGGTTAGAGTGTTGGGGTGGCAGGTAGCCTAGTGGTTAGAGTGTTGGGGTGGCAGGTAGCCTAGTGGTTAGAGTGTTGGGGTGGCAGGTAGCCTAGTGGTTAGAGTGTTGGGGTGGCAGGTAGCCTAGTGGTTAGAGTGTTGGGGTGGCAGGTAGCCTAGTGGTTAGAGTGTTGGGGTGGCAGGTAGCCTAGTGGTTAGAGTGTTGGGGTGGCAGGTAGCCTAGTGGTTAGAGTGTTGGGGTGGCAGGTAGCCTGGTGGTTAGAGTGTTGGGGTGGCAGGTAGCCTAGTGGTTAGAGTGTTGGGGTGGCAGGTAGCCTAGTGGTTAGAGTGTTGGGGTGGCAGGTAGCCTGGTGGTTAGAGTGTTGGGGTGGCAGGTAGCCTGGTGGTTAGAGTGTTGGGGTGGCAGGTAGCCTAGTGGTTAAAGTGTTGGGGTGGCAGGTAGCTTAGTGGTTAGAGTGTTGGGGTGGCAGGTAGCCTAGTGGTTAGAGTGTTGGGGTGGCAGGTAGCCTAGTGGTTAGAGTGTTGGGGTGGCAGGTAGCCTGGTGGTTAGAGTGTTGGGGTGGCAGGTAGCCTAGTGGTTAGAGTGTTGGGGTGGCAGGTAGCCTAGTGGTTAGAGTGTTGGGGTGGCAGGTAGCCTAGTGGTTAGAGTGTTGGGGTGGCAGGTAGCCTAGTGGTTAGAGTGTTGGGGTGGCAGGTAGCCTAGTGGTTAGAGTGTTGGGGTGGCAGGTAGCCTAGTGGTTAGAGTGTTGGGGTGGCAGGTAGCCTAGTGGTTAGAGTGTTGGGGTGGCAGGTAGCCTAGTGGTTAGAGTGTTGGGGTGGCAGGTAGCCTAGTGGTTAGAGTGTTGGGGTGGCAGGTAGCCTGGTGGTTAGAGTGTTGGGGTGGCAGGTAGCCTAGTGGTTAGAGTGTTGGGGTGGCAGGTAGCCTAGTGGTTAGAGTGTTGGGGTGGCAGGTAGCCTGGTGGTTAGAGTGTTGGGGTGGCAGGTAGCCTGGTGGTTAGAGTGTTGGGGTGGCAGGTAGCCTAGTGGTTAGAGTGTTGGGGTGGCAGGTAGCTTAGTGGTTAGAGTGTTGGGGTGGCAGGTAGCCTAGTGGTTAGAGTGTTGGGGTGGCAGGTAGCCTAGTGGTTAGAGTGTTGGGGTGGCAGGTAGCCTGGTGGTTAGAGTGTTGGGGTGGCAGGTAGCCTAGTGGTTAGAGTGTTGGGGTGGCAGGTAGCCTAGTGGTTAGAGTGTTGGGGTGGCAGGTAGCCTAGTGGTTAGAGTGTTGGGGTGGCAGGTAGCCTAGTGGTTAGAGTGTTGGGGTGGCAGGTAGCCTAGTGGTTAGAGTGTTGGGGTGGCAGGTAGCCTAGTGGTTAGAGTGTTGGGGTGGCAGGTAGCCTAGTGGTTAGAGTGTTGGGGTGGCAGGTAGCCTAGTGGTTAGAGTGTTGGGGTGGCAGGTAGCCTAGTGGTTAGAGTGTTGGGGTGGCAGGTAGCCTGGTGGTTAGAGTGTTGGGGTGGCAGGTAGCCTAGTGGTTAGAGTGTTGGGGTGGCAGGTAGCCTAGTGGTTAGAGTGTTGGGGTGGCAGGTAGCCTGGTGGTTAGAGTGTTGGGGTGGCAGGTAGCCTGGTGGTTAGAGTGTTGGGGTGGCAGGTAGCCTAGTGGTTAGAGTGTTGGGGTGGCAGGTAGCTTAGTGGTTAGAGTGTTGGGGTGGCAGGTAGCCTAGTGGTTAGAGTGTTGGGGTGGCAGGTAGCCTAGTGGTTAGAGTGTTGGGGTGGCAGGTAGCCTAGTGGTTAGAGTGTTGGGGTGGCAGGTAGCCTAGTGGTTAGAGTGTTGGGGTGGCAGGTAGCCTAGTGGTTAGAGTGTTGGGGTGGCAGGTAGCCTAGTGGTTAGAGTGTTGGGGTGGCAGGTAGCCTAGTGGTTAGAGTGTTGGGGTGGCAGGTAGCCTAGTGGTTAGAGTGTTGGGGTGGCAGGTAGCCTAGTGGTTAGAGTGTTGGGGTGGCAGGTAGCTTAGTGGTTAGAGTGTTGGGGTGGCAGGTAGCCTAGTGGTTAGAGTGTTGGGGTGGCAGGTAGCCTAGTGGTTAGAGTGTTGGGGTGGCAGGTAGCCTAGTGGTTAGAGTGTTGGGGTGGCAGGTAGCCTAGTGGTTAGAGTGTTGGGGTGGCAGGTAGCCTAGTGGTTAGAGTGTTGGGGTGGCAGGTAGCCTAGTGGTTAGAGTGTTGGGGTGGCAGGTAGCCTAGTGGTTAGAGTGTTGGGGTGGCAGGTAGCCTAGTGGTTAGAGTGTTGGGGTGGCAGGTAGCTTAGTGGTTAGAGTGTTGGGGTGGCAGGTAGCCTAGTGGTTAGAGTGTTGGGGTGGCAGGTAGCCTAGTGGTTAGAGTGTTGGGGTGGCAGGTAGCCTAGTGGTTAGAGTGTTGGGGTGGCAGGTAGCCTAGTGGTTAGAGTGTTGGGGTGGCAGGTAGCCTAGTGGTTAGAGTGTTGGGGTGGCAGGTAGCTTAGTGGTTAGAGTGTTGGGGTGGCAGGTAGCTTAGTGGTTAGAGTGTTGGGGTGGCAGGTAGCGTAGTGGTTAGAGTGTTGGGGTGGCAGGTAGCCTAGTGGTTAGAGTGTTGGGGTGGCAGGTAGCCTAGTGGTTAGAGTGTTGGGGTGGCAGGTAGCCTGGTGGTTAGAGTGTTGGGGTGGCAGGTAGCTTAGTGGTTAGAGTGTTGGGCCAGTAACCAAAAGGTTGCTGGATCAAATTCCTGAGCTGACAAGATGAAAATGTGTAATTCTGCCCATGAACAAGGTAGTTAACCCACTGTTTCCCCCATAGGCTGTAAATAATCATTTGTTCTTAACTGACTTGTCTATTTCAATAAAAAAAGTATAGTTTGCTCAGTTTTTCTGTTAATTCTTTCCAATGTGTCAAGTAAATATATTTTTGTTTTCTCATGATTTGGTTGGGTCTAATTGTGTTGCTGTCCTGGGGCTCTGTGGGGTCTCTTTGTGTTTGTGAACAGAGCCCCAGGACCAGCTTGCTTAGGGGACTCTTCTCCAGGTTAATCTCTCTGTAGCTCTGTGGCATTGATATGGAAGGTTTGGGAATCGCTTCCTTTTTGGTGGTTGTATAATTTAACAGCTATTTTCTGGATTTGGATCATTTGCAGGTATCGGCCTAATTGTGCTCTGCATGCATTATTTGGTGTTTTACATTGTACACAGAGGATATTTTTGCAGAATTCTTCATGCATAGTCTCCATTTTGTGTTTGTCTCATTTTGTGAATTCTTGGTTGGTGAGTGGGCCCCAGACCACACAACTATAAAGGGCAAGGGGTTCTATAACTGATTCAAGTATTTTTAGCCAGATCCTAATTGGTATGTTGAATTTGATGTTCCTTTTGATTGCATAGGAGGCCCTTCTTGCCTTGTCTCTTAGATCGTTCACAGGTTTGTGGAAGTTACCAATGGAGCTGATGTTTAGGCCGAGGTATGAATAGTTTTTTGTGTACTCTAGGGCAACGGTGTCTAGATGGAATTTGTATTCGTGGTCCTGGCAAATGGACCTTTTCTGTCTTACTGAGATTTACTGTCAGGGCCCAGGTCTGACAGAATCTGTGCAGAAGATATAGGTGCTGCTGTAGGACCTCCTTGGTCGGGGACAGAAGCACCAGATCATCAGCAAACAGTAGACATTTGACTTCAGATTCTAGTAGGGTGAGGCCAGGTGCTGCAGACTGTTCTAGTGCCCTTGCTAATTCTT
Organism: Oncorhynchus keta; assembly: GCF_023373465.1. Lineage (NCBI taxonomy): Eukaryota > Metazoa > Chordata > Actinopteri > Salmoniformes > Salmonidae > Oncorhynchus > Oncorhynchus keta. The sequence continues at coordinate 37,068,693 of NC_068446.1, read as the reverse complement.
TGATATACAGTGGGGCAAAAAAGTATTTAGTCAGCCACCAATTGTGCAAGTTCTCCCACTTAAAAAGATGAGAGAGGCCTGTAATTTTCATCATAGGTACACTTCAACTATGACAGACAAAATGAGAAGAAAAAAATCCAGAAAATCACATTGTAGGATTTTTTATTAATTTATTTGCAAATTATGGTGGAAAATAAGTATTTGGTCACCTACAAACAAGCAAGATTTCTGGCTCTCACAGACCTGTAACTTCTTCTTTAAGAGGCTCCTCTGTCCTCCACTCATTACCTGTATTAATGGCACCTGTTTGAACTTGTTATCAGTATAAAAGACACCTGTCCACAACCTCAAACAGTCACACTCCAAACTCCACTATGGCCAAGACCAAAAAGCTGTCAAAGGACACCAGAAACAAAATTGTAGACCTGCACCAGGCTGGGAAGACTGAATCTGCAATAGGTAAGTAAGCAGCTTGGTTTGAAGAAATCAACTGTGGGAGCAATTATTAGGAAATGAAAGACATACAAGACCACTGATAATCTCCCTCGATCTGGGGCTCCATGCAAGATCTCACTCCGTGGGGTCAAAATGATCACAAGAACGGTGAGCAAAAATCCCAGAACTACACAGGGGGACCTAGTGAATGACCTGCAGAGAGCTGGGACCAAAGTAACAAAGCCTACCATCAGTAACACACTACGCCGCCAGGGACTCAAATCCTGCAGTGCCAGTCATGTCCCCCTGCTTAAGCCAGTACATGTCCAGGCCCATCTGAAGTTTGCTAGAGAGCATTTGGATGATCCAGAAGAAGATTGGGAGAATGTCATATGGTCAGATGAAACCAGAATATAACTTTTTGGTAAAATCTCAACTCGTCGTGTTTGGAGGACAAAGAATGTTGAGTTGCATCCAAATAACCTACTGTGAAGCATGGGGGTTTAAACATCATGCTTTGGGGCTGTTTTTCTGCAAAGGGACCAGGGCGACTGATCCGTGTAAAGGAAAGAATGAATGGGCCATGTATCGTGAGATTTTGTGTGAAAACCTTCTTCCATCAGCAAGGGCATTGAAGATGAAACGTGGCTGGGTCTTTCAGCATGACAATGATCCCAAACACACCGCCCGGGCAACGGAGTGGCTTCGTAAGAAGCATTTCAAGGTGCTGGAGTGGCCTAACCAGTCTCCAGATCTCAACAACATAGAAAATATTTGGAGGGAGTTGAAAGTCCGTGTTGCCCAGCAACAGCCCCAAAACATCACTGCTCTAGAGGAGATCTGCATGGAGAAATGGGCCAAAATACCAGCAACGGTGTGTGAAAACCTTGTGAAGACTTACAGAAAACGTTTGACCTCTGTCATTGCCAAAAAGGGTATATAACAAAGTATTGAGATAAACTTTTTTGACCAAATACTTATTTTCCAGATTTTTTTTCTAATTCTGTCTGTCATAGTTGAAGTGTACCTATGATGAAAATTACTGGCCTCTCTCATCTTTTTAAGTGGGAGAACTTGCACAATTGGTGGCTGACTAAATACTTTGGGGAAAGAAATGTGTGTGTTTTTTGCCAATTTTAAACACACACTTGTTGTTTGTGTACATGGATTTTATAATGTCGTATGTTTTTCCCCCAACACCACTTTCCATCCATTTGTATAGTAGACTCTCAAGCCGAACTGAGTCTAAAGCTTTTTTTAAATCAACAAGGCGTAAGAAGACATTGCCTTTGTTTTGGTTTGTTTGTTTGTCAATTATGGTGTGAAGGGGAAATACATGGTCTGTCGTACGGTGATTTGGTAAAAAGGCAATTTGATATTTGCTCAGTACATTGTTTTCGCTGAGGAAATGTACAAGTCTGCTATTCATGATAATGTAAAGGATTTTCCCAAGGTTGTAGTTGATGCATATCTCCCTGTAGTTATTGGGGTCAAATTGGTCTCCACTTTTGTGGATTGGGGTGATCAGTTCTTGGTTCAGAAAAATGGGGAAGATGCCAGAGCTGAGGATGATGTTAAAGAGTTTAAGTATAGCCAATTGTAATTTGTGGTCTGTATATTTGATCATTTAATTTACGATACCCCACAGGCCTTTTGGGATTGGAGGGTTTTTGTCCTGTAGGTCATTTAATGTAATTGGAGAATCCAGTGGGTTCTGGTACTCTTTAGTAGTTGATTCTAAGATTTATATTTGATCATGTATATGGTTTTGCCGTTAGTTTTTTTAGAACCAAAAAGATTGGAGATGTGGTTCATCCATACATGTCTTTTGGATAGATAACTCGGCGTCTTGTTTGTTTTCCAATTTTCCCAGAAGTCGTTAGATTCTATGGATTCTTTAATTACATTGAGCTGATTTCTGATGTGCTGTTCTTTCTTTTTCCGTTGTGTATTTCTGTATTGTTTTTGTTATTCACCATAGTGAAGATGTAGGCTCAGGTTTTCCGGGTCTCTATGTTTTTGGTTGGATAGGTTTCTCAATTTCTTTCTTAGGTTTTTGCATTCTTCATCAAACCATTTGTCAATGTTGTTCATTTTCTTAGGTCGTTTGCTTGACATTTTTTTGATTTGGTAGGGAAGCTGAGAGGTCAAAAACACTGTTTAGGTTTTCTACTGCCAAGTTTACACCTTCACTATTACTGTGAAACATTTTGTCCAGGAAATTGTCTAAAATGGATGGGATTTGTTGTTGCCTAGTTGTTTTTTTGGTCGATTTTTGGTAGATTTCCACACTACTTTACTTCCTTTGGCTTTGATGCCTCATGATTGATCATATCTCTGTTCAAGTAGAGTGTGATTTTGCTGTGATCTGACAGGCTGCAGGAGTTCTGAGCTGTTTTTGTTGGTTATGTTGTCATAGTTGTGTCTAGGGGTGCATATGGGGGAGGGAATGCCGTCACCTCCAGGTAGGTGTTCGTCCCCCTGTGAGCTGAAGGTGTCGGGTTCTTGTCCAGTTCTGGCATTTAGCTTACCACAGAGTAGTACATGTTCCTGAGCCTGGAAATTGTTGATCTCCCGCTCTGGGATGGAGAAGCTGTCATCGTTAAAATGTGGGGATTCTATTGGGGGGATATAGGTAGCACACATGAGGAAATTTTTCTCTGTTGAGATAATTTCCTTATTAATTTCTAACAGATGCAAAATGTTCCTGTTTTGACAAATTTAATAGACTGGGTTAGGTCTGTGTCACACCCTGACCTTAGAGATCTCTGTTTATTCTCTATATTTCGGTTAGGTCAGGGTGTGAATAGGGTGGGTACTCTAGTTTTTGTATATCTATGTTTTCTTTTTCTTTGTTGGCCTAGTATGGTTCCCAATCAGAGGCAGCTGTCTATCGTTGTCGCTGATTGGGGATCATACTTAGGTAGCCCTTTCCCCACCTTCAGTTGTGGGATCTTGTCTTTGTTTGTTGCATGGGTTGCGCGCCTAAGTGTTTCGGTTTTTTTTTTTTTGTGTTTTTTTGGGGTGGAACCTTTTAATAAAGAAAATGTACGCCTACCACGCTGCACCTTGATCTCATTCAAACGTTACAGTCTGCTATATACCAAATTACCCCTGAGTCTCTTCCCTGTTTAACATGTGGTAGTTTGGTGGATGGGACTATCAGCTCTCTGTAACCTAGAGGGCAACCAGTGGATCTGTCTCCTTTATACAATGTTTCTTGTAGGATGACAATGTCTGTATATCCAATTTCTTCGATGAAATCTGGGTTCCTGCTCTTTAGGCCAAAGGCAGATTACTTCAGACCTTGTACGTTCCAGGATGAGATAGTACAAGCTTTGTGTATCTAGTGTTGTTTTTGTGTGGTTTAGGCCTGGACCCTCACAGTAGTTGTGAGCAGAGCATGTTGAGCATCTGAAACATTCCTCTTAGGTCGCAGGATGGGGCTTGGGCGGGTGTAATAGTTGGGGTTGTCCTGCTGTCATGTTGAGGTCCTTGCCGCAGAGGCGGGGGGCATGGGGTGGGCAGAAGGGGCATAGGTCTGATATGGGGGGCCTATATAGGGTGTGGCCAGGGTGTGGCTGGTGAAGCTGTGATATGGGTGTAGGTCCTCTTGGCGTGGGTTCTCTGTCTCTTACTCTCTCTCTCTTTCTCTCACTCTCTTCCTCTCGCTCTTTCAATTCAAGGGCTTTATTGGCATGGGAAACATGTGTTAATATTGCCAAAGCAAGTTAGGTAGATAATATACAAAGTGAATATATAAAGTGAAATTAACAATAAAATTCTCTCTCTTTCTCTACCTCTGTCTCTCTCTCTTTCTCTCTATCTCTCTCTCCCTTCTCTCTCTCTCTCTCTCTCTCTCTCTCTCTCTCTCTCTCCCCCTTCCTCTCTCTCTCTCCGTTCCTCTGTCTCTCTCTGTCTCTCCCTCTCTGGGTTTTTTACCCACTTATATTATTTTTGTTTTTGGAGTTTTATGAGCACTTATTAAACGACTCCGTTTATACCAAGTTTGTTTTCCTGCGCCTGTCTTTCCTGCCACCGACACGCACCCATTACAACGAGCTACACAAAATACTTTGTAATGTCAAAGTGCAAGAAAAATTCTAATAATTGTAAAAAATAATAATTATGAAACCAAAACATGAATATATCTTGAGTATATTAGTATTCAACCCCTTGAGTCAATATACAGTACCAGTCAAAAGTTTATTTTTGACTGCTACTGGTACTATTTTCTACGTTGTATAATAATAGTGAAGACATCAACACTATGAAATAACACATATGGAATCATATAGTAACCAAAAAAGTGTTATACAAATCAAAATATGTTATATGTGAGATTCTTCAAAGTAGCCACCCGTTGCCTTCATGACAGCTTTGCACACTCTTGGCATTCTCTCAACCAGCTTCATGAGTTAGTCAACTGGAATGCATTTCAATGAACAGGTATGCCTTGTTAAAGGTTAATTTGTGGAATTTATTTTATTCTTATTGCGTTTGAGCCAGTCAGTTGTGTTGTGACAAGGTAGGGGTCTGACCTTCATACTTTAAGGCATGAAAGTCAGTCAATCCGGAAAATGTCAAGAACTGTGAAAGTTTCTTCAAGTGCAGTTGCAAAAACCATCAAGCGCTATGATGAAACTGGCTTTCATGGGGACCGCCACAGGAAAGGAAGACCCACAGTTGCCTCTGCTGCAGAGGATATGTTCATTAGAGTTACCAGACTCAGAAAATTCTGCCCAAATAAACACTTCACAGAGTTTAAGTAACAGACACACCTCAACATCAACTGTTCAGAGGAGACTTCGTGAATCATGCCTTCATGGTCGAATTGCTGCAAAGAAACCACTACTAAAGGACACCAATAATAAGAAGAGACTCTTTCGGGTCAAAAAACACTAGTGGAAATCTGTCCAATCGCTGTGTCTTTGTGAGACGCAGATGATATCTGCATGTGTGGTTCCCACCGTGAAGCATGGAGGAGGAGGTGTGATGGTGTGGCGGTGCTTTGCTGGAGACACTGTCAGGGATTTATTTAGAATTCAAGGCAAACTTAACCAGCATGGCCACTACAGTATTCTGCAGCAATACGCCATTCCACCTGGTTTGCGCTTAGTGGGACTATCATTTGTTTTTCAACAGGACAATGACCCAACACACCTCCAGGCTGTGTAAGTGATTATTTGACCAATAAGGAGAGTGACGGAGTGCTGCATCAGCTGACCTGGTCTCCACAATCACCTGACCTCAACCCAGTTGAGATGGTTTGCAGAATGCTGTGGTAGATATATTTTGTACAGGCTTCTTTATTTCAGTCTGTCATTTAGCTAAGTATTGTGAAGTAACCTCAATGATGTTGATACATCCTCCGTTTTCTACTATCACAGCCATTAAACTCTGTAAGCAATGTTCTCTCAAAAAATGTAGGCACTGAGCAAATTTGAATGTTGTGAAAATTCTGTGCAACTGCTGGCGAGCGTTTACTGTGTACCAACTTTAAGTTAAAGTTATAACAGTGGCGAAGGAGGCTATTATGGCTATTTGATCATAATGTAGTCCTATCAGAGTGGCCTACCATAAAAAAAAATGGAGAAAATGCACCCCATAACATGGTGTTCAATGCCTAATTAAATAAAGGTTTATTTAATGACTGAAAATATATTGTTGTTTGATGCAAGAAACCACTTTACAAAATAAAATGAATTATTATTCCCATACCATTATTACAGAGAATCAGAAACATTATGCTACCCTCTGCCTATTGGCTACTTAGCTTATTCAAACCCTTCTCAAAATATGACACTGCCTCTTTAAAACATAAAAAAAATCTCTTTATCTGACTTGCTTTTCAAAGATGTCGAGACATGTACACATTTTGTGCTCTTGAAGGAAGCAACATCTCCCCTATTGCTGACTAGAAATTAGCTATAACTGGGCTAATAACTCACTTACCTGCAAAGAATATGAACAAATGTGCACACATGACTACATGCAGCTCTCGCTTTGATCTCAAAACAAGCACATCTACTGGTATATCTAAAAACATAATTCCACTTTGACATTATTGTAGGGCACAATGCTGGAAACAGGAAGCAGGTACAGGGGAGAACATTTCATCAACTACGGAAATAAAACAGGACAGAACCAGCTTCTGGACGGGACAAAGTAACAAAATCAAACCTGACACAGGGAATAATGTGAGGAACAGACAGATAAAGGGAAGGCAATCAACTAATAATAGAGTTCAGGTGCGTGTAACGAAGAGGACAGGTGTGCGTAAAGATAGGCAGTCTGGCACCCTTGAGCGCCAGAGAGAGGGAGAGCGGGAGCAAGCGTGACAATTATGGGCTATTGTGTGTAGGCCAGTGATTCAATCTCAATGTAATCCATTTAAATTCAACAAAATTTGGAAAAAGTCAAGGGGTGTGAATACTTCTTGAAGGCACTGTACAGTAGAATTCGGAAGTTTACATACACTTATGTTGGAGTCAATTAAACTTGTTTTTCAACCACTCCACAAATGTCTTGTTAACAAACTATAGTTTTGGCCAGTCGGTTAGGACACCTACTTTGTGCATGACACGTAAGTAATTTTTTCAACAATTGTTATCAAACAGATTATTTCACTTATAATTCACTGTATCACAATTCTAGTGGGTCAGTAGTTTACATACACTAAGTTGACTGTGCCTTTAAACAGCTTGGAAAATTCCAGAAAGTCATGGCTTTAGAAGCTTCTGATAGGCTAGTTGACATCATTTAAGTCAATTGGAGGTGACCTGTGGGTGTATTCCAAAGCCTACCTTCAAACTCAGTGCCTCTTTGCTTGACATCATGGGAAAATCAAAATAAATGAATTGTAGACCTCCACAAGTCTGGTTCATCCTTGGGAGCAATATAGAAATGCCGGAAGGTACCACGTTCACCTGTACAAACAATAGTGTGCTTTGCTGCAGGAGGGGCTGATGCACTACACAAAATAGATGACATCATGAGGCAAGACAATTCTGTGGATATATTGAAGCTACATCTCAAGACATCAGTCAGGAAGTTCAAGCTTGGTCGCAAATGGGTCTTCCAAATGGACAATGACCCCAAGCATACTTCCAAAGTTGTGGCAAAACGGCTTAAGGACAACAAAGTCGAGGTATTGGAGTGGCCTTCACAAAGCCCTGACCTCAATCCTATAGAAAATGTGTGGGCAGAACTGAAAAAGCATGTGCAAGCAAGGAGGCCTACAAACCTGACTCCCATTCCTCTGTCAGGAGGACCACAATTCCCCCAACTTATTGTGGGAAGCTTGTGGAAGGCTACCCAAAACGCTTGACCAAAGTTAAAAAAATTAAAGGCAATGCTACCAAATACTAATTGACTGTATGTACACTTCTGACCCACTGGGAATGTGATGAAAGAAATAAATGCTGAAATAAATAATTCTCGCTACTATTATTCTGACATTTCCCATTCTTAAAATAAAGTAGTGATCCTAACTGACCTACGACAGAGCATTTTTACTAGGATTAAATGTCAGGAATTGTGAAAAACTGAGTTTAAATGTAGTTGGCTAAGGTGAATGTAAACTTCCGACTTCAACTGTACGTGTATTTTATGTAATGTATATGGGCTCCAGTATCTATTAGATGTGGATTTCATGCATTGTTGTGATAGTCTAGTTATGAAGTCCAAGCCAAATTTCCCCTTAGGGATAAAGTTTGTCAAGCCATAAGCTTTGTTTTTATCCATATGCCAGCCTGTATGGCTTGGTTTTTATCCATATGCCAGGCTGTATGGCTTGGTTTTATCCATATGCCAGCCTGTATGGCTTGGTTTTTATCCATATGCCAGCCTGTATGGCTTGGTTTTTATCCATATGCCAGCCTGTATGGCTTGGTTTTTATCCATATGCCAGGCTGTATGGCTTGGTTTTTATCCATATGCCAGCCTGTATGGCTTGGTTTTTATCCATATGCCAGCCTGTATGGCTTGGTTTTTATCCATATGCCAGCCTGTATGGCTTGGTTTTTATCCATATGCCAGCCTGTATGGCTTGGTTTTTATCCATATGCTAGCCTGTATGGCTTGGTTTTTATCGATATGCCAGCCTGTATGGCTTGGTTTTTATCCATATGCCAGCCTGTATGGCTTGGTTTTTATCCATATGCCAGCCTGTATGGCTTGGTTTTTATCCATATGCCAGCCTGTATGGCTTGGTTTTTATCCATATGCCAGCCTGTATGGCTTGGTTTTTATCCATATACCAGCCTGTATGGCTTGGTTTTTATCCATATGCCAGGCTGTATGGCTTGGTTTTTATCCATATGCTAGCCTGTATGGCTTGGTTTTTATCCATATGCCAGGCTGTATGGCTTGGTTTTTATCCATATGCCAGCCTGTATGGCTTGGTTTTTATCCATATGCCAGCCTGTATGGCTTGGTTTTTATCCATATGCTAGCCTGTATGGCTTGGTTTTTATCCATATGTCAGCCGGTATGGCTTGGTTTTTATCCATATGCCAGCCTGTATGGCTTGGTTTTTATCCATATGCCAGGCTGTATGTGTCACGATCGTTATAATAACTGGACCAAAGCGCAGCATGATCTGGGTTCGACATATTTTTATTACTCCGTGAAACTCACAGCAAAACAAAACAATAAACGAACAAACGAAACATGAAGCTGCTATATTGCTCACAGGCAACTATACATAGACAAGATCCCACAAAACACAAAGGGGAAATGACTGCCTAAATATGATCTACAATCAGAGACAATGATAAACAGCTGCCTCTGATTGGGTAACATACCAGGCCAACATAGAAATATAAATCACCTAGATGACCCACCCTGGTCACACTCCGACCTAACCAACATAGAGAATAAAAAGCTCTCTATGGTCAGGGCGTGACAGTACCCCCCCAAAAGGTGCGGACTCCGACCGCAAAACCTGACTCAATAGGGGAGGGACCGGGTGGGAATCTACCGTCGGGGACGGCTCTGGTGCGGGGCGAAGTACCCACTCCGCTCGCGGATATGTCATCTTCAATGGTGGCTCTGGTGCGGGGATCGTCGCCCGGAAGCTCCGGACCGTGGATCGTCACAGGAGAAACCGGACCGTGGGTCGTCGCCGTAGGAACCGGACCGTGAATCGTCGCCGGGGACTCCGGACCGAGGATCGTCGCCGGAGGTTCTGGACCGCTGACCGTCTCAGGAGGTTCCGGACCGCGGACCGTCTCAGGAGGTTCTGTCGCCGGAAGCTCTGGGCTGGGAACTGTCGCCGGAACCTCTGGACTGTGGAGGCGCACTGGAGGCCTGATGCGTGAGGCCGGTACAGGTGGCACCACACTGATGACACACACCTCAGGGCGAGTGCGGGGAGGAGGCACAAGACGTACTGGTCTGTGGTGGCACACTGGAGGCCTGATGCGTGGGGCCGGTACAGGTGGCACCACACTGATGACACACACCTCAGGGCGAGTGCGGGGAGGAGGCACAGGACGCACTGGACTGTGGAGGCGCACTGGAGGCCTGATGCGTGGGACCGGTACAGGTGGCACCGGGCTGGTGACACGCACCTCAGGGCGAGTGCGAGGAGCAGGTACAGGACGTACCTGACTGGGAAGGCACACTTGAGGGAGAGTGCGAGGAGCAGGAACAGGACGTACCAGGCTGTGGAGTCGCACTGGAGACACAGTGAGTAGAACCGGCACACATTGAACCGGAACGATGACACTCTTCACACGGCATCAATTGTGCCAGAACTTTAACACACTTCTCAGGACGAGTACAGGGAGTTGGCACAGGACTTACTGGGCTGGAAAGGCGTACTGGAGACCTGGTGTGTATAGCCGGCAACACTTGTACCGGAACTTTAACACACTTCTCAGGACGAGTACGGGGAGTTGGCACAAGACTTACTGGGCTGGAAAGGCGTACTGGAGACCTGGTGCGTATAGCCGGCAACACTTGTACCGGAATTTTAACACACTTCTCAGGATGAGTACGGGGAGTTGGCACAGGACTTACTGGGCTGGAAAGGCGTACTGGAGACCTGGTGCGTATAGCTGGCAACACTTGTACCGGAACTTTAACACACTTCTCAGGATGAGTACGGAGAGCTGACTCGGGTGCCTTTAAATCGATAACACGCTCCTTAGGGCAGTCTGACAGTCTCTGGTTCACTACCAGCCAACTTTCGCCACCCACTCCTCGCTCAATCTGTCCCAATATTCCTCCTCGGTCTCTGACTCACCCCTCAGCGACGCCGACCACTCCGTGTACCCCCCTAAAAAACATTTGGGCTGTCTTTAGGGCTTGCGTCGTGGCCGTGAACCCCGGTGTTGTCGTTGTTGTTCCCTCGCTGCCTCCGCCTGCTTCCATGGCAGGCTTCTGTCTCCTGACATAATCTCTTCCCACATCCAGTATGTCCTCCATTCCTGGCTTTCCTCCTGGGCACGCTGCTTGGTCCGTTGTTGGTGGGATCTTCTGTCACAATCATTATAATAACTGGACCAAAGCGCAGCGTGATCTGAGTTCCACATCTTTTTATTACTCTGTGAAACTCACAGCAAAACAAAACAATAAACGAACAAACGAAACGTGAAGCTGCTATAGTGCTCACAGGCAACTATACAAAGACAAGATCCCACAAAACACAAAGGGGAAATGACTGCCTAAATATGATCTACAATCAGAGACAACTATAAACAGCTGCCTCTGATTGGGAACCATACCAGGCCAACATAGAAATATACATCACCTAGATGACCCACCCTGGTCACACCCCGACCTAACCAACATAGAGAATAAAAAGCTCTCTATGGTCAGGGCGTGACAGTTTGGCTTGGATTTTATCCATATGCTAGCCTGTATGGCTTGGTTTTTATCCATATGCTAGCCTGTATGGCTTGGTTTTATCCATATGCTAGCCTGTATGGCTTGGTTTTTATCCATATGCTAGCCTGTATGGCTTGGTTTTTATCCATATGCTAGCCTGTATGGCTTGGTTTTATCCATATGCTAGCCTGTATGGCTTGGTTTTTATCCATATGCTAGCCTGTATGGCTTGGTTTTATCCATATGCCAGCCTGTATGGCTTGGTTTTTATCCATATGCTAGCCTGTATGGCTTGGTTTTATCCATATGCCAGCCTGTATGGCTTGGTTTTTATCCATATGTCAGCCTGTATGGCTTGGTTTTTATCCATATGCCAGCCTGTATGGCTTGGTTTTTATCCATATGTCAGCCTGTATGGCTTGGTTTTTATCCATATGCCAGCCGGTATAGCTGTTTTGTCCTGCAATTATCCCATGGGGACCATCAGCCCAAGATGAACTCACCTAAAACCAAAACAGAGACAGAGAACAGTTCATATTTTGTTATTTTTGTATTTTTGTCTCATTTTCACAAAACATGTACAAGGAAGGAAAAACCTGAGGTATTTTGCGTCAAGCAGCCTAAGGTATCAGGATTTTATTTAAAAAATGTACCTAAATTCATCAATATTCTTAGATACCTTGCTATTTACACAACATAACATCAATAATAATAATAATAATAGTACATCAAAACCAACAATTATAGCAATCGGGACAGCCTGCATCTTCTCTTAACATGTTTTAAAATAATTATAACATCTTTTAAAAATAAAGAGACTCTAGAAGGAAAGCCTCAGAGAACTAAACACAGGAAATCCAGGTCTGACCTTACAGCAGCACAAAGGTATAGGTCAAAGGTCACAATAGAGAAAAGCTAACCGAAGGAAAAGAAAAAAACACATATAGGTACATCATAAATAAATAGACAATCTCGCACCAGCAGAGCAATAGCATTAATTTAATTCTGAATCACGTTCTAGTTTCATCCCTTCCGTTTTGTTTTTATCAAACCTTTGGAAAATAAGAGAGTGAGAGCGACAGACTGATAGTGAGATAGTGAGGGAGTGACATGCATTGTGCTGATGTGCAAGCAATTGTGTACCCTGCGCCAGGCGTGGCTCACTGAAAGATCCCCTGAGAACAAACGAAAGGTGGTGGTATATCTTTGTGTGTGACTATATGTGTCTGTGTGTTTATGTCTGTGTGTGTGTATGTGTGGTGGGGGTTTGTTTCAGCTATGGGCTTCTCTCATATCCCAACACAGTTTAGTTCTGTATGTGTGTGTGTGTATATTTGGAAACTAGCCAAAAGAGTGAGTTGAGCAGTGTGTTAGGTGGATGTCTCTAACATTGTCAACTGTGTGGATCTACTTGCATATACCGGTAGTTGTTGTCATGAGCCCTGGAGAAATCAACAGTCCTTCCTACAATAATTCTGCTCTTTAGTACTGGGTTGAATAAAGTTCTTCATTCTCGATCACACACATTAACCGTCTCCCAGGAGATGCACTAACTGTAGGAGCCCCCAATCACAATAAATAACATCTTAATTACACTCAACTGAAGAGTCATCTCGGTGAACATAAGATGATGAAAACACTTATTTCTTTAATGTATATTCATCTAAAAATACCTATTTTCAATGTATTTTCAACCACAAATATGTATTTTCAACATCTTTTCAATGTAAATTCAAAGTTTTCATGCTCATAGGGACTGTTCTTCACCATACCACACATCTGGTGATGTCACCAGACGTAAGAGCAGGGGTGAGCAAACATTTTGGCTCGAAGGCCACATCAGGATTTAGAAATTCAACTGAGGGTAGCACAGAAGATTTGAGAACCGATTTCTTTGTCAAAATCTATTTCGGGCCAGAAAAAGGGCAGTTATTTGAGAATGTACAGGTGTATTATAATTTCTAAAAACATTCTATCTAGTTGTAGACATTTAAGTGTGGCCTGGAGTCGTTTTTAAACCCCAAATAATAATTTAACCCCCATTTTGTTCGTTGTTTTTACTGAAACCTCCCATGGGCCGGATTGAATGAGCTGTAGTTTTCCCACCCCAGGGTTAGAGGGTGTTGGTACCCTCTTAGGATGTGGATGGGATACTTGTTTTTGAAGAGTAACAGAAAAGTGCATTTCAACGTCAGATGAAACCCACAATACATCACTCTTCCTCCAAACAAGGAACAGCACATATTGCTTGCTTGTAGATTTGTGTGCATGAGTGTGTGTGTGTGTGTGTGTGGTTGTATGTGTTTCATAAATACCATACAACAAAAACTGAGATTAACAAAGGAAAAGGAAAAAGTCCACAAAACATTCTATTATTTCTCATTACCAGAATGAACCGATCAAATAAATGTACAACCAGAACTGAGATTTTTTGTTGTTGATTAAAAGTCCATTAAAATCGCTATATATATATTCATATAGTATATATAGTATTTGTCTGTCTGTCGCCAGCCACCCTGGAGCATGCTCTGAGAGGCTGGGGTGGGGTATACTTGGGAGGTGTGGAGTGAGACATGCGAGTACTGAACTCCACTACAGGGAGGGTGTAACTTAGACTTAACTCCTCTCCTCCCCACCGCCCCAACAGTCACACTGTTAAACACTGGAAACAAGGAAGCAGACGAGTATTGCGGGAAAATACAATGCCAGTCTTTATCAGTCACTGTGAGTCCTCTTAAACTGCAAAGTCTTTGTAAACCATGTTGGGCTGACACACCAACATGGAGGATTCGTCATTGTTTTGATGCAGTACCACCGGTATAGTCTCTTAGGACAGTCTGAATTGTCTCTCTCTGCATTGTGCTGTGGTGCATTTCTCGGGTACAGAGCTCTTTCTAAGTCTTTGTAATGAAGGGAGGGGCAGACTGAGCCATGCTGGGGGTTGTGGTTCTCTGGGGCTGAAGTCTTTGAAATGAAGGGAGGGGCAGACTGAGGCATGCTGGGGATTGAAGTCTTTGGGAGGAAAGAACTTGGCTATGTCTCAAATGACATCCAATTATGAAAATAGCACTATACTTTTGGTGACTTTTGGTCAAAAGTAGTGCACGATAGGGGGTTTGAGATTTGCCCATGGATCTGTTCTTCTTGAACTGACACCATACAGAGGAAATAGTTCACAGTTCATAGTTCAGTGTCAGTGCCCTATAGTCTCCGTCTTTTCCCGTAGTTGTTCTCTTCAGAGCTTTGGTTGGTAGAACTGTAAATGTAACCTAGGAAATCAACAGCCTGCTGAAACCCATGTCTAGTCCAGGAACACTAGCTAGATAAGGGACTCCCGGAATCTCTCTGGTGTTTCTGTCTTCTCAGAGTTTGAGTCTTTAACACGGTCTGTTTGGGGAGCGTAAATTTCCCCCCTCTGTCCTCCCTCCTCCTTCAGGTCCGTTTCTCCTCCTCCCTGGGTGGGCCGGTTGTGGTCAGGAGTGCGGTTAGTCAGGACACCTCGATGATCTCCATGCTGCCAGAGAAGCTGGACTGCTTCCCCATCTTCTCCAGCTCCTCCCGGGAACGCGTATCTGAGATGCTCTCCTCAAACTCCATCTGACAGCTGCGCCGCTTGAACTGCTTCTCGGTGCTGTTGGAGGCCGTCCCGTTGGCGACGGTCGTTGTGGAGTCCCTCTGTAATGGCGCTGATGACGACGATGCCCTTTTGTCCCGCTGCACTTTCTCCCGTAGCCGCACCCCCTCGCTACAACCGAACGCCACGTATGCAGAGCTGCTTCCGAATCGCACTTCCACCCCTCCTCCTCCATCTCCTCCAAGTTCCATCCCTCCTTCCCCTACCTCTTCAGCCCCGAAGTACCAGGGGGCATCGGCAGTGGGGGTGACAGGTGTGACTGGGGTGGTGGCCTGGACTGTGTCTCTGTGTTTGGTCCACATGGTTCCGGACTCTTTGGGGGGCAGAGAGAGAAGCATGGAGCCCTTCAGGCTCTCGTCCAGGCTGGGGCTCTTGTGAACGGGCAAGGAGCGTCCCAGAGTCAGACTCAGGGACTGGGGGTGTACC
This sequence comes from Oncorhynchus keta, assembly GCF_023373465.1. Lineage (NCBI taxonomy): Eukaryota > Metazoa > Chordata > Actinopteri > Salmoniformes > Salmonidae > Oncorhynchus > Oncorhynchus keta. Next base: position 37,053,362 of record NC_068446.1, on the reverse strand, counting down.
GGGGAACTGGTTGTGGATCCAGATCCAGGGCTGTGCTTGGCTTTCCTCCTGGGCCTGGACGATGATGGACCACCAGAACGAACGCCCCCCTCACTGGGACCCCCAACGTCGAGACCTCCGATGCTGCCGCCGCACCCCGGGGAAGGGAAGGGTGACTCAGCCGAGCTGGGGCTGTCTGGGACAGGGGAGAACTGAGGGCAGACACCATTGACAGGGGGACTGTCCAGCTTACATAGCTTGGGCACGTCTTCGGAGTGTGTGGGCGCTGCCAGGCACAGGCAGTGGGGGCTGCTGGGGGAGTAGACAGACTTGATGTCCAGGGAGAAGGATCGCTTCAGCCGGTTAGTGTCCAGGATGCGCTCGGCCGACAGGTGGAGGCCGTTGAAGCCCTGCTGGAGAGAAGTCGGCGAGGGGAGCTTCGGTTCTGGTGGGGTCTGGGGCTCTATTGATGAAGAGTCATGGTGACCATTGACTTCTGACCCTGAGCTGAACCCGTTGACATCTGAGCCCTGGGATTGACCTTTGCCCTCTGAGGTCTTGTCGTCTGACAGCGCCTGGAGGAGCCGCAGCCCCTTCTCAAACTCCAGGAGCTGCCCCAGGAAGTTGAAGTTGGGCGATATTGAAGGCCGTCGGTCCTTCACAAACCTGGTCAAGAGGAAATAAGAGGGCAAAATGTTAGTTCCAGTTAGAGTTGGGGCTCCAGATGCAAAGTAAAACAAAACAAATACTTTGTAAAGTTCTTCTAAGTTACTTCCTGAGTAAACCTAATATTCATCGTTGGGTTGCGTGCATTTAAGTAGCAGGTTACCCCCGAATGAACTGCTGTGAACTAACTGCCACACAAAAGATGATCCCATGCAATGATCTCCAGACAACACAACTAGTTCCTACTGTACACTAGTTCCTCTGGCAACCAGAAGAATGGCATTTCTCAAGACTGGGGGGTACAGATGAGCGTCTAGCATTTCCTCAAACACTGAGTCCACTTTTTAAAGATGCTGCAACTTAAGCTCAGCTGGCGGAGAGCGTCGGGTAGAGAGTGTACCTGTAGGCATCATCTGATGACAGGCCCATTGTCTTCATGATGTATGCGATGGCGATGGTTGCTGAGCGTGAGATTCCAGCCAGGCAGTGCACAATGACTCTGCAGTTTGACACCTTGGCTTTGTCTGTTGGGAGGGGGGTGAAACAAACACATGTGAACACACACGGCTGTACACAAAGCCCAGGAACAGTTAGTCAGAACAGAGAGTCTTCTGGGAGAATGAAACACCCATCTGATTTGATAGAATAGAGAGTCTTCTGGGAGAATGAAACACCCATCGAATTTGTTTAGTTAGAATAGAGAGTCTTCTGGGAGAATGAAACACCCATCGAATTTGTTTAGTTAGAATAGAGAGTCTTCTGGGAGAATGAAACACCCATCGAATTTGATTAGTTAGAATAGAGAGTCTTCTGGGAGAATGAAACACCCATCGAATTTGATTAGTTAGAATAGAGAGTCTTCTGGGAGAATGAAACACCCATCGAATTTGATTAGTTAGAATAGAGAGTCTCCCGGGAGAATAGATGGGTTAGCTGACAACGTCACGAAAATGATGCACACGCTTCAATGGGGCAAAAGGCTGTTTGTTACGGTTCTGGATGGCCAGATAGCTGGCAACAATGACAAGAAACTGGCATGTGGTGAAACGTAAGTGTCTCGTTTCAGCTCGTTTGATTGTGTTCTTGATACCATGTCTTATTTTGAGGTGTTATGACTGACTGACACATCTATGCTAATATGGCTCAAATTTGTTAGCTAGCAAGCTAACCAACAACTGTGTATTAGAGAGACAAGTGCTCATTGTGCAACTATTTATGTTCTAAATATAGTTGCCATGTTAGCAGCAATCTAAGCCAAGCCGTCTGTTTGAACCATAGTTCTGCACGCATCGGCGTTGTTGCTAAACAACCAACCCGTCTATGGAACACCCATAGAAGACCAACCACCTCTTCAGCACAGGGGGTCGTCGTCATCACGATTAACCTCGCTTTGGGAGTGTACCACTTGTGAAAGCAAGGAGGGTGATACATTACAATAATGTGATATACTGAATATGAGGCCTGTTTCACTATGTTGTATGACAATCTTTTATTTGATTTCATCTTTAATTATCCAGGCCAGTCAGTTAATTAAGAACCAATTCTTATTTACAATGATGGCCGGACGACGCTGGGCCAATTGTGCGCCACCCTACGCGACTCCTAATCGGTTGTGATACAGCCTGGAATCAAACCAGGGTCTTTAGTGATGCCTCTAGCACTGAGATGCAGTGCCATAGACCGCTGAGCCACTCAGGAGCCCAAATACACTGACATACACCACTCCTGCTCAGGTTACAACTACTAATGCATATTCTGCATATACGTGCATATATGTGGTCCCCTGTAGCTCAGTTGGTAGAGCATGGCGCTTGCACTGCCAGAAAGGGGGTTCGATTCCTGGGACCACCTATACATTTAAGCATGACTGTATAAGTCGTTTTGGATAAAAGCGTCTTCTAAATGGTATATATGACATTCTCTGCACATGCAAAGACACACAATCATGACTTACCAATGAATTCATTGGTTTTCTCCAACCAGGGCAGTAGCTTCTCACAGTAGTTGTCATTGACAGGGATCCGCATGAAGTGGCTCTCTCTGATGAAGTCAGGCTTGGGACAGGTGTTACTGGCATTCAGCACGTACGTGATGCCATTCTGAACCATCAGGTCCTACAGACAGACAGAGAGAAACACATGCAGACAAGGGGACTGTTAGAAAAGGCAATAACAGAGAACAACAACATCAAAGATAACGCTTTACTGTACTTCCTTTCCTCTCACGTTCTACTTCCCCTTGACTGCTACAGGCTCACCTTGTTGAGGACGTCTTTCTGCGACCCCAGGTAGAGGTGTGGTAGGATGCGTGTGGGGCCTACGTTAGCTACAGGCAGGCAGGGCTGGGATATGCTCATAGGCAGAGCTGGCTTGCTCTCACAAAGCCCGGGGAAACAGGAGGAGAATGCAGCAAAGCCCCCTAAAGGAGAAGAGAGGGAGAGACAGAGAGGAAAGGTCCGTTATACTCCAAATAAATACAATTCCCGAAACTTTTGGGAGCTACTGCTCATACACATACAGAACTCACAACTCCAACACAGAAAACTGCTTGACGTTACATTTTCCCTGTTGTCAAGTGGAAGTCTACACACCCCTCTACATACCCCTCTACACACCCCTTGCACAGTTGTCACATTTTCCTGCCTGGATTCAATTATATTATTTTTCCTACTGATCTGCATAACTTGCTCCACATTTTTTAAGTGAAAGAAAAAGTATTATCATGTTTTATTATTATATATTTTTTTATTACTCTCCCTGACTGTGCACTGAATCCCCTTCCATTACAGACTTGTGTTTCAACAACATGGCTGAACCATTTCAAACTGTGTACATGCATAACCGTTGGAGCTTGATTGTGGGTTAAGGTTTCTGCTCCCAGCTCAGTAGGAAATCATTCTCTGCTGCATTCTGGGAGATAGTTTGGCTGATGGGCGGTGAGGAATGTGTGTGGCTGGCCCTTTAAGTGCAGACGGCTCCACTTTGGCCTGTGTGTGTGTTAAAGACCGTGTGTGTGTGTGTGTGTGTGTGTGTGTGTGTGTGTGTGTGTGTGTGTGTGTGTGTGTGTGTGTGTGTGTGTGTGTGTGTGTGTGTGTGTGTGTGTGTGTGTGCGCGCGCGCGCGTGTGTGGCTCGGTTTCCTTCATGAGCTCATGTCCTGTAGCAGAGCATTGCGTCAGGGCTGGGGAATTAGAGAGGCCACAGGTGCAGGGCCAGCACAGAGGCCCAGTAACATCCCCCTGACAACCGTGCAGTACACACACACCACCACCTGGGGCGGCAGGTATCCTAGTGGTTAACGTGTTGGGCCAGTAGCCAAAAGGTTGCTAGATCAAATCCCTGAGCTGACAAGGTAAAAATCTGTTGTTCTGATCCTGAGCAAGGCAGCTAACTGACTTGTCTAGTTAAATAAAGGTTAAATTAAAACAATAAAACACAGATGCGCAGCACACACACAACCGTGCAGTACATACACACGACCGTACAGTACATACACACAACCGTGCAGTACATACACACAACCGTGCAGTACAAACACACAACCGTGCAGTACATACACACAACCGTGCAGTACAAACACACGACCGTGCAGTACATACACACAACCGTGCAGTACATACACACAACCGTGCAGTACAGGGTAGCCTAGTGGTTAGAGTGTTGAACTTGTAACCGGAAGGTTGCAAGTTCAAATCCCTGAGCTGACAAGGTAAAAATCTGTTGTTCTGATCCTGAGCAAGGCAGCTAACTGACTTGTCTAGTTAAATAAAGGTTAAATTAAAACAATAAAACACAGATGCGCAGCACACACACAACCGTGCAGTACATACACACAACCGTGCAGTACATACACACAACCGTGCAGTACATACACACGACCGTACAGTACATACACACAACCGTGCAGTACATACACACAACCGTGCAGTACATACACACAACCGTGCAGTACATACACACAACCGTGCAGTACATACACACAACCGTGCAGTACATACACACAACCGTGCAGTACAAACACACAACCGTGCAGTACATACACACGACCGTGCAGTACATACACACAACCGTGCAGTACATACACACAACCGTGCAGTACATACACACGACCGTGCAGTACATACACACAACCGTGCAGTACATACACACGACCGTGCAGTACATACACACAACTGTGCAGTACATACACACGACCGTGCAGTACATACACACGACCGTGCAGTACATACACACGACCGTGCAGTACATACACACGACCGTGCAGTACAAACACACGACCGTGCAGTACATACACACGACCGTGCAGTACATACACACGACCGTGCAGTACATACACACGACCGTGCAGTACAAACACACGACCGTGCAGTACATACACACGACCGTGCAGTACATAAACACGACCGTGCAGTACATACACACGACCGTGCAGTACATACACACGACCGTGCAGTACATACACACGACCGTGCAGTACATACACACGACCGTGCAGTACATACACACGACCGTGCAGTACATACACACGACCGTGCAGTACATACACACGACCGTGCAGTACATACACACGACCGTGCAGTACAAACACACGACCGTGCAGTACATACACACGACCGTGCAGTACATACACTAACCACAGACACTTATACAGCAGCACACAAACATATAATACACATTTGCTCACTCCCTTTCAAAATATGACTAAGGCACACACTTACTCTGCATTACCACGGTTGTTTAACTTCTAGCTGAAGGGGAGAGAAAATGACCTCGCCAGGTGAGGGAGGAATGAAAAGGAGTGAGGCAGGGAAGAAGGAGTGCTTCAAGGAAACCCTGATCCCCAGCAGAAGGATTAGAACCTAATCTAGTTTCAGTCCTGTCTGACCCTATCTGGGCTACTGCCAAACACACACACACACACACGCACGCACACACCCAAAGACATGACATCACCCTGCTAAACTAGCACACACAGGACATGACATAGCCTAAAGGTGTAACACACACCAGGCTACAACACAACACCCTTTAACTCCACACACACAAAGCTGTAAGTAAGCACTTTGCTAGTAATATATAACTGGCCCTGTAACCTCAGTTTCTAGTAATATATAACTGGCCCTGTAACCTCAGTTTCTAGTAATATATAACTGGTCTTGTAACCTCAGTTTCTAGTAATATATAACTGGTCTTGTAACCTCAGTTTCTAGTAATATATAACTGGCCCTGTAACCTCAGTTTCTAGTAATATATAACTGGCCGTGTAACCTCAGTTTCTATTAATATATAACTGGCCCTGTAACCTCAGTTTCTAGTAATATATAACTGGCCCTGTAACCTCAGTTTCTAGTAATATATAACTGGCCCTGTAACCTCAGTTTCTAGTAATATATAACTGGCCCTGTAACCTCAGTTCCTAGTAATATATAACTGGTCTTGTAACCTCAGTTTCTAGTAATATATAACTGGCCCTGTAACCTCAGTTCCTAGTAATATATAACTGGTCTTGTAACCTCAGTTTCTAGTAATATATAACTGGTCTTGTAACCTCAGTTTCTAGTAATATATAACTGGCCCTGTAACCTCAGGTTCTAGTAATATATAACTGGCCCTGTAACCTCAGTTTCTAGTAATATATAACTGGCCCTGTAATCTCAGTTTCTAGTAATATATAACTGGTCTTGTAACCTCAGTTTCTAGTAATATATAACTGGCCCTGTAACCTCAGTTTCTAGTAATATATAACTGGCCCTGTAACCTCAGTTCCTAGTAATATATAACTGGTCTTGTAACCTCAGTTTCTAGTAATATATAACTGGCCCTGTAACCTCAGTTCCTAGTAATATATAACTGGTCTTGTAACCTCAGTTTCTAGTAATATATAACTGGTCTTGTAACCTCAGTTTCTAGTAATATATAACTGGCCCTGTAACCTCAGGTTCTAGTAATATATAACTGGCCCTGTAACCTCAGTTTCTAGTAATATATAACTGGCCCTGTAATCTCAGTTTCTAGTAATATATAACTGGCCCTGTAACCTCAGTTTCTAGTAATATATAACTGGCCCTGTAACCTCAGTTTCTAGTAATATATAACTGGCCCTGTAACCTCAGTTTCTAGTAATATATAACTGGTCTTGTAACCTCAGTTTCTAGTAATATATAACTGGCCCTGTAATCTCAGTTTCTAGTAATATATAACTGGCCTTGAAACCTCAGTTTCTAGTAATATATAACTGGCCCTGTAACCTCAGTTTCGAGTAATATATAACTGGCCCTGTAACCTCAGTTTCTAGTAATATATAACTGGTCTTGTAAGCTCAGTTTCTAGTAATATATAACTGGTCTTGTAAGCTCAGTTTCTAGTAATATATAACTGGTCTTGTAACCTCAGTTTCTAGTAATATATACAGTTGTATTCAGAAGTTTACATACACCTTAGCCAAATACATTTAAACTCAGTTTTTCACAATTCCTTACATTTAATCCTAGTAAAAAGTCCCTGTCTTAGGTCAGTTAGGATCACCACATTATTTTAAGAATGTGAAATGTCAGAATAATAGTAGAGAGAATGATTTATTTCAGCTTTTATTTCTATCATCACATTCCCAGTGGGTCAGAAGTTTACATACACTCAAGTAGTACTTGGTAGCATTGCCTTTAAATTGTCAAACATTTCTGGCAGCCTTCCACAAGCTTCCCACAATAAGTTGGGTGAATTTTGGCCCATTCCTCCTGACAGAGCTGGTGTAACTGAGTCAGGTTTGTAGGCCTCCTTGCTCGCATACGCTTTTTCAGTTCTGCCCACACATTTTCTATAGGATTGAGGTTAGGGCTTTGTGATGGCCACTCCAATACCTTGACTTTGTTTTCCTTAAGACATTTTGCCACAACTTTGGAAGTATGCTTAGGGTCATTGTCCATTTGGAAGACCCATTTGCGACCAAGCTTGAACTTCCTGACTGATGTCCTGAGACGTTGCTTCAATATATCCACATTATTTTCCTTTCTCGTGATGTCATCTATTTTGTGAAGTGCACCAGTCCCTCCTGCAGCAAAGCACCCCCACAACATGATGCTGCCACCCCCGTGCTTTGGAGCAGTGGCTTCTTCCTTGCTGAGCGGCCTTTCAGGTTATGTCGATATAGGACTCGTTTTACTGTGGATATAGATACTTTTGTACTTGTTTCCTCCAGCATCTTCACAAGGTACTTTGTTGTTGTTCTGGGATTGATTTGCACTTTTTGCACCAAGGTACGTTAATCTCTAGGAGACAGAACGCGTCTCCTTCATGAGCGGCATGACGGCTGAGTGGTCGCATGGTGTTTATACTTGCGTACTATTGTTTGTACAGATGAACGTGGTGCCTTCCGGTATTTCTAAATTGAATTGCTACCAAGGATGAACCAGACTTGTGGAGGTCTACAATTAATTTATTTTGATTTTCCCATGATGTCAAGCAAAGAGGCTGTGAGTTTGAAGGTAGGCCTTGAAATACATCCACAGGTACACCTCCAATTGACTCAAATTATGTCAATAAGCCTATCAGAAGCTTCTAAAGCCATGACTTTCTGGAATTTTCCAAGCTGTTTAAAGGCACAGTCAACTTAGTGTATGTTAACTTCTGACCTACTGGAATTGTGATACAGTGAATTGTAAGTTAAATAATGTCTGTAAACAATTGTTGGAAAAATTACTTGTGTCATGCCAAACTTGCCAAAACTATAGTTTGTGAATAACACATTTGTGGAGTGGTTGAAAAACTAGTTTTATATCTGGCCCTGAAACCTCAGTTGCTAGCAATATATAACTGGCCCTGTAATCTCAGTGGATATGGGTCTGAACCCAGAGCAAATTCTGCTGGGCTGAATATGGGTCGTGGTGGAGTCAGCGAGAGCAGAGGGTATTCTGACCCAAAGACAGATAGACAGAAAGGCAGACAGACAGACGGCTATATCTGGTGCCTGTCCCTTTAAGACCAGAGAGCAGAGGAGGAGAGAGGAAAGGAGGAGAGGAGGAGAGAGGAGAAAAGTAGAGAGGAGAGAGGAGAGGAGGGCCTGCCTGTATCCAGCTATTAATGGCAACTGGCAGAAAGATGGCATCACCTCTCCATATGCAGCAGACAGGGAGAGAAAGAGAAATAAATAAATGAAGAAAGAGAGTGAACGAGAGAGACAGAAAGAGTGGCTCTTGTTATTACTAAGGGAGTCCATCTTTCGTCAATTAGCACACTTTGTTTCAGCAGGAGTCTATGATATATTCCTCATTCAAAACCCTTCCTCCACATGTAAAGGTCTTTATTCACACAATACAACGCCAAATAAACAGGAAAAAAACACATCACTTAAGTTACATGTCACTTTTCATTACAGGAGAGTTGTTGAGAGGACAGGGTCAGCATGGGATATTCTGACAAACTCCCTTCCTCTTCTCAGGTACAGAGAGCAGAGATGAGGAGTCAGGATTGTGTGCCTGTATGGGTCTATTGAGGCCTATAACATTTCAGTAATATTGGGTCAACACCAATCATCACACACACCACTGGGATGTCCAGACGTTTACAGTGGTCCTGTGCTGTGTTCTTAGTCACTACTGATAACACACAATCTCCCCGTCATCGTCGCTGGTCACCTGGCCTTCAGATGTAATGTTGCTATGGCAACAAACATGGGATGATGTGGTTGACCATTGTTTCTATTGTCCCCGGGGTGCTGTCACTATGGAAAAACCCACCAAGAGCACGCAAATATATTGTGCCCTCATACACACACACACACACGCACACACACTCAGAAAGTACCCAGAGAGACATGCACTCACATCCCCCAAAAGCACCGGATGACACATCTCTCCATTTCAATCCAAACACATCAGTGAAAATACCCTGTCACATACTGAGGCCCAGCTGTCTGATGAGATGACATCAGAAAGTCAACTGTCTGTAAGCGCTGAGATCACCTTTAGTCTTATGACCAAACACAGTCAGACACCAGGACTGCATCTCAAAATGGCACCCTATTCACTATGTAGTGCACTACTATTGATCAGGGCCCATCGGGTTCTGGTCAAAAGTAGTGCACTATACATAGGGAATAGGGTGCCATTTGGGATACACACAAAACTTTAAAAAAGGATGGGCTAAAAACAGACAGTGGACAGAGCACGTTATTTTGACCCAGCCAGTTAGGTTGCGTGAATAACCCAACATGTTGTGTTATTGGGATTAACCAAACATAGGTTAATTTAACCATCAATTTGGTATTTTTTACTTTCATTGACCTAGCAGCTGGGTCTTTTTTTAGTATAATCCTTAGGTTATTTTTAGGAGGTGTGGCTTATTAGGGACTTGGCTTTCAGCTAGATGTTATTGGCCACCCATGAGAATAAATGTCCTATATATATATATATATATATATATATATATATATATATATATATATATATATATATATATATATATTCTTCAGATTTACTTTTGTGTTTTTGATTCTTGTCTTTTTGAAACCAGGCTGTTGGAGGAGAGAGCCCAGGCGTGGCAGGGGCACTCTGGGTCTTTGCTTTTCCTTATGTCTTTACTTTTGTTAGTATGTTTAGTTCTTGTTAACTTGTGGTAGCTTTCTTAGTTTTTGGCTCTAGTTGCTTTGTGTAGGGTGGCCCGGTATAGCAAATTGTTTGTTACCTTTTAGCTGGGGTGGCTTTTTGGCTGGCTAGCTTGCTAACTAGCTTTCTGGTTAGTCTAGCCTGCTAGCAGTTGGCTAACTTGCCCCTCAGCTTGTGTTAGCTTACTGTTCTCTCTCTGCGTCAACCTTTCTTCCTGTTCTCCTTTTTGCCTAGCCAGCTTTAGCTTTCTTGTCAATGTATCTAAGTGTTGGCAGCTGTTAGTTGTATTGCTTGTTAGTTTTCTAGCCTGCGAGCTTGCTAATTGCTGTCTAGCTTAACCGCTGGGTTGCTCACCTACTAGCCTTCTCTGTTCTTAGCTCTCCTGTATCCTCACTCTAGTTCATTGTTTGTCAGCTATTATCTGTTTTAGATTTAGCCTGCTGGCCCGGCTAGTTTTGCTGGTTTGCTTTAGTTGAGTTTGTTGATAGCTTACAAGATGGCGAACCTCGGCCTGCTAGCCTCCTCATCCTGCTAGCCATAGCCTACTAGCCTTTTAGCCTAGTATAGCCTAACCCCTTTTCAGCTCGTTGTACCTTCTAAGACATTTGGTTATTCATAGTGGGCCTGCATCATGTCAGACCCCAACCCAGGCATGAGGAAGCACCACAGTGTGCGGTTTCTCTTAAAACTTAAAGATGGGAATCCACTGGATTTGTTCAGATTGGACTTCTCCAGAAAGTTCTCGCAAAATACCCTTAAATTCAATCCAGGTGTTATAAACTGCATTCTTGGGTTGCCTTTAGCAAATAGGTTCGATGTGAGTTTCCAGACAGCAGCTCTGTTGAAAGAGTTCTAGACCAGGTATGAAAACAAAAAAGCTAAGTTTGATCTGTTCACTGTGGAGAAATTGTCGGAGGAGGCCACTACTAAGGTGGTGGTCATCAGAATGTTCAAAGAAACAGTGAGTGGGGAAGACACATGCTTTTGGCTGAATAGAAATTGTAAAGTGACAGGTGCACCTAAAAAGGTAAGAGATGCTGAAGGCATCTGGAATTCCAGCTGGGGAATTTCAATCCAACAAAGAGCAGCTCTATAAGGTTTTGGGGAGGTTACACCTGCCCCCCGGTAATGGTGTTGGGAGAGAACCAGGGCTTCATACAACCAAAGTTATGTAGGAAGTGTGGAGAGCAGGTGGTGTGCAGGGGACTGGGCCAATCCTTGGACTGCTGGAACCACAGAAAGTGTCATCTCTGTGATGAGGCTTTTCTCTACAGAGATTGCCACCAAGTGTACTCAAAAGGCACCCAAGGGTGGCTCTGGTGTAGTGAGTACTGAGCAGGGGTTAGTCATTATTGTTGATGTGGTGGAAGTTGCAGGTGAGGAAATTGAGGCAGGAATTACAGAAGTTGGTGTGCTGGGAGGGCAGGTTGGGAGGTTGGTTCCTCTGAGAATAGACCAAGAGTCTTCCTCTCAAGCTCCCCCAACACAGTTTCCTTTTTAAGCAACATCACTTTCCCTGAAAACACCCCAAAACTACTGTCTCTTCAGACCATTCTTATGGCCTCCACCCGTGCCCATCCCCAAATCACAAAAGGTTGATTGAGGTTCAGAAAAGTGGAGAGGAGGTGATAGAAGTGACAGGTGGCAGGCTTGGTGACTGGGTTCCATGTTGTTGCTGGGGTATGAGAATGGGCGTCTCCTGACCCTGATCCTAAACCTTGAAAATGTATTATTGCCATTTATTATGTGTTTTCTCCTCTCTCCTTTGTGTTTGATCCCACTCCAGGCAAAGAAAGCTGATGGAGGGACAGATGCTGGCACCACCTGGTGGTAGGAGCAGTGCGATGCGGCTTGCTCATGGACTGGGCTCCATGAGCAAGCTGGGGTATGGGGTATGGAAAGGGCCATCGCAGGCAACCAGAGGGGACAAATGCAGTGTTGTCTTGAGGTCACACACTCAGATGGCACAATCCATTTTTTACTTTGAAAACCAGAGTGTCGGTTGTGATATGTGTGTGTTCAAATGGGATCTTGTCAAACGTCTCCTTCTTAATAAACCTCTGTGTAGGGTTGGCCACAAATGGTTACATCGTGCCAACATCCTGCAAGGTTTGGTCTGTACTGCTTGGCCAAGCCGGTGCAGAGGTATATCCTGGATAACCACCCAGGAGCCCCTCTCGACCAGCGGCTGTCGTGTGTCCGGCACTACAGTCAGAGACCACTGCCACTAGAGACCAATGCATGGAAGCCCTGCAGATCCTCCACCAAGCTCTGGCAACATGGAAGCCAGCAGGGGATGGAAGTCTAGCCAAGAACATCTGCTGCTGTACAGGGGGAGCCAGACCCTTTTCAAGACCCTGGCTTTCAACGCCCTGCAGACCTTTTTCAACGGACTCCACCAAGCTCTGGCTCACCCCCTCCTAACAACATGGAAGCCCTGCAGCTTTTCACCCTCCACCAGACAACATGGAAGCCCTGCAGACCTTTTTCAACGCGGGACTCCACCAAGCTCTGGCTCACCCTCCTAACAACATGGAAGCCCTGCAGACCCTTTTCAACGCGGGACTCCACCAAGCTCTGGCTCACCCTCCTAACAACATGGAAGCTCTGGCTCACCAAGCCTGGCTCCTAACAACATGGAAGCCCTGCAGACCTTTTTCAACGCTCTGGACTCCACCAAGCTCTGGCTCACCCCTCCAGACAACATGGAAGCCCTGCAGACCTTTTTCAACGCGGGACTCCACCAAGCTCTGGCTCACCCTCCTAACGGGAACATGGAAGCCCTGCAGACCCTTTTCAACAAGCTCTGGACTCCCAACATGGAAGCCCTGCAGAAGCTCTGGACTCCTCAGCTCCCCCTCCTAACAACATGGAAGCCCTGCAGACCCTTTTCAACGCGGGACTCCACCAAGCTCTGGCTCACCCCTCCTAACAACATGGAAGCCCTGCAGACCTTTTCAACGGGACTTTTCAACGACAACATGGAAGCCCCAGACTTTTCAAGCTCACCAAGCTCACCCCCCTCCTAACAACATGGAAGCCCTGCAGACCCTTTTCAACGCGGGACTCCACCAAGCTCTGGCTCACCCCCTCCTAACAACATGGAAGCCCTGCAGACCCTTTTCAACGCGGGACTCCACCAAGCTCTGGCTCACCCCCTCCTAACAACATGGAAGCCCTGCAGACCCTTTTCAACGCTCACCCCCTCCTAACAACATGGAAGCCCTGGACTCCACCAAGCTCTGGCTCACCCCCTCCTAACAACATGGAAGCCCTGCAGACCCTTTTCAACGCGGGACTCCACCAAGCTCTGGCTCACCCCCTCCTAACAACATGGAAGCCCTGCAGACCCTTTTCAACGCGGGACTCCACCAAGCTCTGGCTCACCCCCTCCACCAAGCTCTGGCTCACGTGGGACTCACCAAGCTCTGGCTCACCCCCTCCTAACAACATGGAAGCCCTGCAGACCCTTTTCAACGCGGGACTCCACCAAGCTCTGGCTCACCCCCTCCAGACAACATGGAAGCCCTGCAGACCCTTTTCAACGCGGGACTCCACCAAGCTCTGGCTCACCCCCTCCTAACAACATGGAAGCCCTGCAGACCCTTTTCAACGCGGGACTCCACCAAGCTCTGGCTCACCCCCTCCTAACAACATGGAAGCCCTGCAGACCCTTTTCAACGCGGGACTCCACCAAGCTCTGGCTCACCCCCTCCTAACAACATGGAAGCCCTGCAGACCTCCACAGACTTGCTGGTTTGGATGCATGTGCCGACATTTGTTGACACTGCTTATTTAGAATGTAATGTGAAAATGTAAATGAGTTTGTTAAAGAGTCTATATACATTTTTTAAATGCAATTATTTATATACCTTATTGCCTAGTAAGATATATGACTTAATATATCCCCACAATGGAATTTACTTGGGTTTTTAGGGAACTCATACATTTCCTTAAGCATCATTGAAGCTATAGAATTTAATGTTCAACCTTAACATGTGATAACTATGCAACAGAACAGATGAACAGGAATGACATTTATTCTCAAGGTTGGCTATAACTATCTGAATGCCACACCCCTACTAAACTGCAACTCGTCTTCTGATCTCACCCGCTGGGTCGTATCTCAACAACCCAGCACCGATAGATGGATTATCTGACAACATCACCAAAACGATGCCCATGCTTCCATGGGGCAGAAGTCCGTGTGTTGTTGGAAATCTGGATGGCCAGATTGCTAGGAAGAATGACAAGAAACTGCCATGTTGGGAATCGTAAGTGGCTTGTTTCAGCTCGTTTCCTCTTGTTCTTGATATCATGTCTTGTTTTGAGGTGTATTGACTGATTTGATGTTAATGCTAATATGGCTCAAATTTGCTAGCTAGCTAACCAATAATTGTAACGATGTCTATAGCACTGCATCTCAGTGCTTGAGGCGTCACTACAGACCCTGACAACCGGCCGTGATTGGGAGTTCCATAGGGCGGCGCACAATTGGCTCAGCGTCTGTCCGAGTTTGGCCGGTGTTGGCCGTCATTGTAAATAAGAATTTGTTCTTAACTGACTTGCCTAGTTAAATAAAGGTTCAATATATATATTTTTTAAACAATGTATTTGAGAGGCAACAAGGCCTCATTGTGCAAATGTATTTATGTTTTCAATAAACAGAGACTAAATATAGCTTGCATATTGTCAATAATCTGTTTTGCCACCTATTTGCACACGCTGTGGTTTTGTTGCTAAACAACCAACCTGTCTACCTAGCACCCAGCCTCAATACCCCAGCAGTTCTTCAAGAAAAGAACCCAACTAAGTGACCCAACGCCTACAATTAGGTCAAGCAAGTGCAGCTCAAACTGAAAAAAGCCTGTCGTTTGAGGCTCCTGCACCTTTAAGTTTCAAAACAACTGTTCTAGGACCAGTTGCCCGTTCCCCACAGTCTCACCTTCACCATTATGAACTGAATAGCCAATCTGACCCTGGTTGTTGAGTAGCCATCCAGTCTATGCATGGTAAACAACTTACTGGAAAGAGGGCGTCTCAATGGGCCCACCAGCCAGCACAGACTTCCTATTCCCCCCCACATCCCATCTCCACTGTCCCAACACTCCGCAGCTTATATAATGTATTTTGTTCTCTCCTCTCTCTGAGCGGCCAGGCCCTCCCTTGTTTACCGAATGGTCTCTCTCTCCCCTTTTTATCTTTCCTTCTCTCCCTCCACAGGGCACCCAATCAGGAGAAGTAGGGTCATGTACACAAATCAATACAATCTAAAAATGCTCCACATATGAATGAATTTCATAGAGAAATACATGTTTACAAGAAGTGTATATCAACATATTTCTATGTATTGTAGAAAGAAATGGAAAGCTTGTGAGGAAATGGAAAGCAAGTTCATGAGGACAAATTATCCCTGTTCGACACAGAAACACATGGATTGTTTGTTGCCATAATTTGGAAGCAGAAATGCTTTTTCACCAACACAAATCACATCCTCCATGGCTACAAACACTGTCTTCTGGTGAATTTATCCTTTATTTAACTAGGCAAGTCAGTTAAGAACAAATTCTGATTTACAATGACAGGCTACCAGGGAACAGTGGGTTAACTGCCTTGTTCAGGGGCAGAACGATAGATTTTTACCTTGTCAGCTTGGGGATTCGATCCAGCAATCTTTCGGTTACTGGCCCAAAGCTCTAACCAGAATTGGTGAGTTATGATACAAGGTCTGTTTGTATGGCCTGAAATCACTGAGATATTGACTGAACAGAAAGAGAGAGAGAGCCTGTCTGTAACATTACGCTGTTGGTACTATTGACTGGCCCTCAATACCAGACTCTCTGTGTGTGTGTGTGTGCATGGGTGTGTGAGAGGCTTTCAGCTGCATTATGCCTTAATGGAGGGGAACACACACATGCACACACACACGCACACTCCCCCTCTCTTCTCCATCCCGGGGGCATTGATTTGCCTGAATGACTGCCCTCCCTCCATCCCTCTCTTCTATCGCTCATATGGGAGAGACATGACACCATCCTCTGTGCCCCTCCAGCTGTCCCCTGTGCTCTGTAGGGGACATTAGCATTTCAATGTGTCTCCCCCACCGCTATGACATCATTGCACACATGCCCCACTCCACTCTACTCCACAAAGAGTCTGCTACAGCAGCAGGGGGCCTGAGGGTAGCCACTCGATCAGCATGTTACAAAGAACACCACAATTGCAATATAGAGGATTGAAGGGCAACCAGTATCTGTTTGTGCCTATGTTTATGTTACGGTAGATTTAGCATGTGGCTAACAGAGATCTATACGTCAGTACGGTAGCGTTAGCATGTGGCTACCAGAGATCTATACGTCAGTACGGTAGCGTTAGCATGTGGCTTACAGAGATTTTTTTTGTTGAGTTTTATTTCAGTATAAATGGCAGTTAAAAAACTGAATTGTGTGTACATCAATATATTTAATATGTTATGGTAGCGTTAGAATTTAGCTATGTGTGTTTGAGTGTAAATAGTGAGGCTGGTTTGCAGCAGCTAGGCAGCTAACCTTCTGAGTACAACACAATCTAAAAATAAGCACTAACAACACCTCTATTCTCAACAGGTGACGTCAAACATGTGATTTTGTCTCTCTCTGGGCTAATCTGCCCATCTGCCTTGAAGCTGTGGTGTGAACACATGCATACGAGCACGCAATGTGCAGTGTGAACAGGACCAGGTGTTGGGCTAACTGCACTGAACCAGCTCACTGCACTGAAACACATGCATACTATACTCTGATGCAGTATACACACTTTACAGCACATCTATACACACAGCAAATTGGCCAGTGTTACCTAGTGTTGATTTTTAGGATTGTTTTTAACATCTATGTTTTTGCATGTTCATTGATTGACTGATTAAACTTATTCTATATAAAGATAAATAACATACATTTTTCTAAACTAATCCAATC
This sequence comes from Oncorhynchus keta, assembly GCF_023373465.1. Taxonomy (NCBI): domain Eukaryota; kingdom Metazoa; phylum Chordata; class Actinopteri; order Salmoniformes; family Salmonidae; genus Oncorhynchus; species Oncorhynchus keta. The sequence goes on along the minus strand of NC_068446.1, from coordinate 37,036,165 downwards.
AGTGAGTTAGATGTATTGCACCCATTACTGAAATGGTGTTGACAGTCATTCTGAATGCAGGTTGCCTGTGAATATACATTCCAGCTGTTGGATATCCTAACTCTGACTGGATTACAAAAGGAACTACACATCACTTGGCAAGCCAGCAAAATGTGACTTGCAGGCCTGATGTGGCCTGTAAACCAGGAAGTTCATAACATCATTATGGTAAAACTTGGCCATAAAAGTGAGAACTTGATATATTTAATCTATTGTCATAAAAGTTTAATTTTAACAGGTAACATTCATCTACAGGAGCAAAAAATTAACAATTAAAACAACCATGTCTCTGTCACTAACAAATACAGTCATGGGCAGTAACTCTACGGTTTACACAAAAACGAAAGGCACAGTGGGAAATGTTATTGAGGCGTGGCTTCGAGTGGGCATGACTTTCAACACATTATTTTTGATCTACCTGTGAGCGGAAGTGTTGTACCAGTTTAAGTGGGCCATGATTACGTAATTGGCTCCAAGTTTGGATGTTTTTGGAAGTACTTAAGAGCATGCTGCAATGAAGATGTGTAAATATTATTGTAATGTCCTAAACCCAACACTGAGTGACCTTCTTTGAGTAATAGACTGCTTTGCGTAATGTTTAAAAATACTATATGAGGTGTTATTGCATAACACCATTGGTGCAAACTATATACACTTCATAGTGTTAAAAATACTATATTAGGTGTTATTGTGTAACACTAAGTGTAAATTACCTAACACTGCCAAAGTGTAATAGTGTCAGCACTAAGCACAGTGTTAATTTCACACTGAAAAGCGTGAAACTGTATAGACACTTTCCCAGTGTTGATTTAACACTGACAAGTGTGGACCTGTGTAGACACTGTCCCAGTGTTGATTTAACACTGACAAGTGTGGACCTGTGTAGACACTGTCCCAGTGTTGATTTAACACTGACAAGTGTGGACCTGTATAGACACTGTCCCAGTGTTGATTTAACACTGGCAAGTGTGGACCTGTATAGACACTGTCCCAGTGTTGATTTAACACTGACAAGTGTGGACCTGTATAGACACTGTCCCAGTGTTGATTTAACACTGGCAAGTGTGGACCTGTATAGACACTGTCCCAGTGTTGATTTAACACTGACAAGTGTGGACCTGTATAGACACTGTCCCAGTGTTGATTTAACACTGGCAAGTGTGGACCTGTATAGACACTGTCCCAGTGTTGATTTAACACTGACAAGTGTGGACCTGTATAGACACTGTCCCAGTGTTGATTTAACACTGGATCATTTGCTGTGTATATAGCTAGACATACAAACACACGTTATGTTGGAAATACACAAACTGTACAGTATATCAATGCACACTGTGCACCACACACATTTAGGAAATGTAACACGTCTTCGTCTTCTGCTGTGTGAAAGGTGTAACATAGAACACCTGGCTTCACACACTGCCGATGCAGAAGAGAGAGAAAGATAAAATAGAGTAGGAGAACCAGAGAGAGCGGCAGAGCGAAGGAGAAATGGGCCTTTGTGATAGTTTTATATGTCAATGACCACAGGTGGAGAGAGCGTGAACACTAACCCGCACGACACTGGGTCAATTGTGCGCTGCCTCATGGGTCTCCCGGTCGCGGCCGGCTGTGACAGAGCCTGTGATGCAGTGCCATAGACCACTGCGCCACTACGCCACTAACTGTATTAATCAACAGTCTGATACTGTATAAACTGAATACAGTAGATTACCGTAGAATGCACAGTAAAATACCATACATTTGTTTTACAGCACACTAAGACCTGTCATTTCAACAGTCAAACACTGTAAAATGCACAGTAAAATACTGTACATGTGTTTTACAGTATTAATTATGTTGCATTGTGAAAAACTGCTGTGGGCGGGGAAAGAGTCTCTGGCTCATTAACATATTTTATACCGTGCCTTGTAAGAGGCTTTATTTGTTGAACCCGTGAGTACCACCGCAGAATACAGTAATATACTGTATTTTAGGAATTCTTCAAACCTTGTCCTGAAACTCTACAGTAACTTACTGGCCAATTGTTGCCAGTGATTTACTGTAATTCAGAATACTGTTCAAAAACCTTTTGAACTTTAGTGCATGGTATTGTTGTTTCTCACTCATTACCACATGTTTATGCATGTCTTGAAAGAGGCTATATTTGTTGTGCCTGTTAATGAGAGTACTGTATCAATTTAAGTGATATGTGGTAGTGATTCCTACCAATGAAATGTATATAGGGAACAGATCAAAGTGGTAGCAAGTCACAAACCTTTAACAGATGAGCGGCTAGCCTTGTCCTTTTGATCTGCTCTGCCCGGTAGTATTGACATTTTACAATCCTTTGTTAAGGCTTAAAGTCAAAATGATAGAAAACACCATATATCAGTTGGCATAGTGTAATATATAATTAAATATTCCCTGTTAGCAATTGCTGATTTTATTTTTGAACAATTCAACAATAAAGTACTATAATGCTGTTTTGCTATATATATTTACTGCAGCATGCTGTAAATGATGGTGCATTGTTAAGAATTAATGTGGGCAGAGAAAGAATTGCTGGCTCATTAACATATTTTAAGGCTTGCCTTGTAAGAGGATATATGTGTTGCACCCGTTAGTGAGAGTCCTGTACCAATGTAAGTGATATGTGGCAGTAGTTCCCAGACACCTAAATGTATGTAGGGAAAAGGTCAGAAGTGTCAGATTAAATAATAAAAAAGTAGAGGTGAAAGTATCTTTTAACTCTAGATATGCAAGCGATAAATAACATAGATTATTCATCAATTCAAAATGCCTACAGCCATGCTGCTTGCTATAATCCCTTATAACTACAGTAACATACTGTAGACAACAATGTGTACTGTTTAATGCTCACTTTTACTGTAATTGCACTGTGTTTCATTGCTCTGGCATAAAGTTACCGTGAATACTGTAAATTAGATTACAGTAAAACAGTTGGTACCGTAAAATGGATTACGGTGTCTGTACTCACTGGCCAATTGCTGCCATTATATAGGAAATGTTTTACAGTGTACTGCAGCGCTGAGCTCTCTCTCTCTCTTTCTCTCTCATCTCTTTCTAACCTACTGACACCCCTTCCCAGACTGGGTCAGTACACACCTCGTAGCTCCCTCCCCTCCTTGCTCCTGCGGACTCTGATCTTCAGCCTCCTGTCTGACTCCTGCAGGACAGGCCAGAAACAGTCCTCAGCCGGGGCTATGACCACGTCCAGAGGCATCACCCTCAACACGCTCAACATACACGCGTTCTAGTGCACTCAGATCAGGAACACACTGACTGCCGTCCAGACCGCAGGAGTACCCCAGGAAAAAGTTAGCAGAACGGCTAAACAAACAAATCACTTGTTCCGAAAAACTTCAGAGGGAAAGCCGGTCAGGTCTAAAATTCCACACCACAAAGTCCCAGCTGTCTCTACTCCGACTGGTGGTGACCAAGTCCAAGTCCAAACTCAGATCCCAAAGTCCAAGGAGGAAAGGAACCTTAGTCCCCGAACTCAAGAGAATGGATGGAACCCACTTCCAGAAAGTAAACTACTCCCAAACATCTGTAGATGTACTGCCCACAAGTTCCACAAGTCACTTCTAGAACTCATTCAGTTCAAATCCACCAAGAATCATATTTTTCCTATAATATCTACCAAAGCCATAGAGGTCCAGTAGTATTTTGAGGAATAATGAAAGGAATAACTATGGAGAGAAGAAAGAAGAAAGAGAGTACATGTCTGTCTGTCTGTAGCTGCTACTGAGTGTGTCTCTCCGTGCCTTCTCTCCGTGTGTGTGAGCCCACAGGCAGAAGAGCAGTACCCTATTGTTGTGCTGTTTGGCTCTCCCCGTCTCTCATTCGCTCACACTTCTCCCCCTCCCTCCCTGCCTGCTTCCCTCTCTCTCTCCCTCCCGCTCCTCTGTGTAGAGGATGACGTAGTTGTTCTCTCTCTCCTCGCTTGCTCGCCCGGGGGGGTGAATGAGCTCACTTGCCGTGAGCTCAGACTCTGACCCTGCCCTTCCCCTCTCCCCTCCTCCCTCCCACTCTTCCTCCCTCACTCCCTCCCTCTCTTGTGGAGCCAGTGCTCCGTCATAGCTAATGTCTAAGGCATGTAACCGCATTCCTTACTCACCAGACAAATATGTGGTCACCTCAGGGGCCTAGTGAGCTGGAGCAGGGAGACAGCAACTACTGCTCTATGTTTTTTAGCAAGATACACACTGCATCTGTGTGTTTGTGTTCAATTAAATAGTTTGTGATTTATAATGTGCAGTGTGTACAACAAGTAGATGACATCGCTCCCTCTGAAACACATCACTCTCTGCCTTTGCAAAACACACACCCAATGCCTATGTGTGCTTAATTAAATACGGTATGTTTTCTGATGTGCAGTGTGTGTGTGTGTGTGTGTGTGTGTGTGTGTGTGTGTGTGAGTGTAGAGAAGGGATGTTAATTAAACACTGAGTTTTAGAACGTGCATGTACTGAACAATGTGTGTGGACCAGTATGTATTTCATTAGATAGTGTGTGTTCACACTGAACAACAAGTGTGTGTGTGTTGTCTATCACGAATTAGTGTGAATGTATCAAACAACATTTGTGTGCTTGTGTACGCGCTTACAGTGCCTTCAGAAGGTATTCACACCCCTTTACCCTTTCCATATGTTGATGTGTTACAGCCTGAATTTAAAACAAATTAAATTTAGATTTGGTGTCACTGATCAACACAAAACGGATTATAATATTTTTGAACATTTTCAAAATTTAAAGTTAAATGTAATGCTGAAATGTATTGAGTCCATTAGTATTAATTCCCTTTGTTATGGTAAGCCTACATAAATAATAAATAGGACTCATTCTGTGTTCAATAATAGTGGTTAAAATGAATTTTTAATGAGTACCCCATCTCTGTACCCCACACATACAATTATCTGTAAGGTCCCTCAATCAAGCAGTGAGTTCCAAACACAGATTCAACTGCAAATACCAGGGAGGTTTTTCAATGCCTTCAAAGAAGGGCACTGATTGGTAGATGGGTAAAAATGTTAAAGGCAGACATTGAACATCCCTTTGAGCATGGTGAAGTTATTCATTACAATTTGGATGGTGTATCAATACACCCAGTCACTACAAAGTTACAGGTGTCCATCTTAACTCAGTTGCAGGAGAGGAAGGAAACCGCTCAGGGATTTCACCATGAGCCCAATTGTGATTTTAAAACAGTTACAAAGTTGAATGATTGTGATAGGAGAAAACTGAGGATGGATCAACAATGTTGTAGTTACTCCACAATACTAACCTAAATGACAGAGTGAAAAGAAGGAAGCCTGTACAGAATAAAAATATTCAAAAACATGCATCCTGTTTGCAACAAGGCACTTAAGTAATACTGTAAAAAAATGTGGCAAAGAAATGAACTTTGTTCTAAATAAAAAAGTGTTATGTTTTGGGAAAATCAAACACAACACATCACTGAATACCACTCAAGCATGGAATTTTCAAGCATGGTGGTGGCTGCATCCTGTTATAGGTACGCTTGTCATGGGAAAGGAATAGGGAGTTCTTTGGGATAAAGAAAATGGAATACAGCTATACAAACAGGCACAACCCTAGAGAAAAACCTAGTTCAGTCTGCTTTCCACCAGACACTGGAAGAAAAATTCATCTTTCAGCAGGACAATAACCTAAATCACAAGGCCAAATCTACACTGGAGTTGCTTATCAAGACAACATTGAATGTTCCTGAGTGGCCTAGTTACATTTTTGACTTAAATCGTCTTGAAAATCTATGGCAAGACTTGAAAATGGCTGTCTAGCAATGATCAACAATCAACTTGACAGAGCTTGTAGACTTTTAAAAAGAGTAATGGGCAAATAATATACAATCCTGGTGTGCAAACCTCTTAGAGACGTACCCAAAAAGACTCAAAGGTGCTTCTACAAAGTAAATGACTCAAGGGTGTGAATACTTACAGCATGTACATTAGATATTTCTGTATTTCATCAAGAAATTAGCAAAAAATATCGAAACACATGTTTTCACTTTGGCATTATGGAGTATTGTGTGAAATACTCAAGGGATATGAATACCTTCTGAAGGCACTGTATGAATACCTTCTGAAGGCACTGTATTTATGTGTTGTGCAGTATACGGCATGTACTGGAGTGTGTGAGTATTCAATTCAATTGGTACGAACAAGACATATAACAACATAGAACACAAAAACATGTAGGCTACAGTATAAAGGATTAGACACATTCTATGTTCTCCCAGGGTATATCCACATATATACAAATACAAATACAAACTTCAATAGAGTTAAGTAGTTTAATGGATGTTGGCACAAATCGAGATGCTGCTCTCTTCGATTTGAATGGGAGATCTTTATACCTGAGCCTGGAGGGTAGGGGGCTCTGCTGGTCTATACCTGGTTATTCTGTGTGTGTGTGTTATGTCAAACGCTATTTGTTCCCCCCTTCTTCCTCACTCGTTTTTTGTAAATGTCACTGAGGGGTTCCTGGCTTGCTCCAATGATCTTCCTACTGATTCTTAATACCCTGTCCAATTGGTTCTAACTTGTGTTCCCTAGAGCACCAAACCAACACAAAATATTAAAACCTAATATGGATTCTAAAAAGCATTTATAAAACGCTTGGAAGATTGATTGGTGTTTATTAAACTTCCTTCCACCTCCATAGAAAGAACACAAGACACAAACAGTGCGTTGAAAAAGTATTTAGCCCCTTTCTGATTTTCTCAATTTTTGCATTTTTTTTTATAGTGAATCAGATCAAAACGAATATTAAATAAAGGGAACCTGAGTTTATAAATAACAACAAAAAATATTTTTTAAATTTAATAATTCTCCTGTGTGAGGAAGTCATTTCCCCCTAACACACAATAACTGGTTGTGTCACCTTCATATGCAATGACTGCAACCAAATGCTTCCTGTAGTTGTTGATCAGTCTCTCACATCACTGTGGAGGAATTTTGGCCCACTCTTCCATGCAGAACTGCTTTAACTCAGCGACATTTGTGGATTATCAAGCATAAACTGCATGTTTCAAGTCCTGCTGCAACATCTCAATTGGGATTAGGTCTGGACTTTGACTAGAACATTCCCAAAACTTCAAATTGGTTGCTTTTGAACCATTTTCCATGAAGACTTGATTGTGTGTTTAGAATCATTGTCTTGCTGCAGGACCCAGCTGCACTTCAGCTCACAGACGGATGGCCTGATATTCTCCTGTAGAATTCTCTGACACAGAGCACAATTCATGGTTCCTTCTATTAAGGCAAGTCGTCCATGGTCTGAGGCAGAAAAGCATCCCCAAACCATCACACTACCCCCACCATGCTTGACCGTTGGTATGAGATTCTTACTGTGGAATGCAGTTGTTTGGTTTTCGACCAGACATAATGGGACCCATCTCATCCAGAAAGTTGACTCAAGTTTGCCAAAAAGCACCTGGAAGCTGCTGGATGATCCTCAAGAATCTTGTAAGAATGTTCTATGGACAGATGAGTCAAAAGTACAACTAGCGGAGTGGAACTATCCTTCCATGAAGTTGCATGATTTTCCAGAGAACGCAAAGAGCCCTGAGGTGATTATCTCTTTCATATCATGGCTATAATTTAACACATTTGCTGCTAGAACTGTGTTTATTTGCCGGTAGAATTGTGTTCAACATCTATTGAAGTGGCTAGACAGTTTACTAGGTAGTTGGCTTGGTAACCAAACAAACAGACTTCCTAGTTTAACTAACCAAACCATCTGTCCTAGCTTGTTTTTATGAAAATCCAATTCAACAATGTCAATAATGTTTTCAATTCAACTTTTGCTTAAAGATAGAACATGTAAGAATGAACTATAGCCATTGAATTCTACCGTGCAGATATACCGTTGGGAAATAATGCACACTCCAGAATGCCCTTCAAGTCAATCAGAAACTAATATTCAAGAATCACATGGTATAATGAGTTTTGAATTCCAGTATGGATAGACCATCTTGTGTGTGTGTACAAGATCTCGTTGTTTTACCAATTTGACTTCAGATTATGACGTTTCTCCATGTTTTGCCGAACATCACATTTCAAAGTGTTTTTGACATCCTGACTGCTCCTGCTCAGCATCGTTCCGTTTCGCCAAACATCACATTTCAAAGTGTTTTTGACACCCTGACTGCTCCTGCTCAGCATCGTTCCGTTTCTCCAAACATCACATTTCAAAGTGTTTTTGACACCCTGACTGCTCCTGCTCAGCATGACTGCTCCTGCCGCATTTCTCCAAACATCACATTTCAAAGTGTTTTTGACACCCTGACTGCTCCTGCTCAGCATCGTTCCGTTTCGCCAAACATCACATTTCAAAGTGTTTTTACACCCTGACTGCTCCTGCTCAGCATCGTTCCGTTTCTCCAAACATCACATTTCAAAGTGTTTTTGACACCCTGACTGCTCCTGCTCAGCATCGTTCCGTTTCTCCAAACATCACATTTCAAAGTGTTTTTGACACCCTGACTGCTCCTGCTCAGCATCGTTCCGTTTCTCCAAACGTCACATTTCAAAGGGTAACGGTTAATAAGGGTTAAGGTTTGGAGAAGGGTTAAAAACATTAACTTTAGGCATTGGGATAGGGATAGGGATAGGGTAAAGGGTAAAGGGTAAACATATATATAACTAAGGGTCTATCACTGGTATTAAACATGCATCTGGAGTCATGGGGTTATGCTCATCTGCCTTAGCAAAACACAAGCCACCTTGATAGCAATAGCACTCACTGTTGCCCCTAATGGCAAGTTCTGAGGGCATTTCCCGACGTCCTCCGGACATGTCAGACGCCCAATTTTCAACGATCTGCCTGTTCCGGCTCTTGTCTTAAGACACTATGTTCTCGCTCGGGGAGCAGTGAGAAAGAACACACACACACACACACACACACACACACACACACACACACACACACACACACACACACACACACACACACACACACACACACACACACACACACACACACACACACACACACACACACACACACACACACACACACACACACACACACACACACACACACACACACACACACCTTACTATGGTATGACAAACATGTAGACTAACCATAGAAATAGAATCCACCCAGTATGCCATTATTGCTTTGAATGGGGAGGCCCGTTCTATAGATTTGATTTCTATGGGCCTCACACTAAGCAACGAGGATTAGCTGCTCTGTTTTAGGAAGTTAAAATCTAAACAATCACTTTGATCATCAAATTCAAATGGAGTTTTTGTCACCCTAATCCTACAATTATCTAGATTATCTTTCTAATGTCAACGCCAATAATTTTCTTCCGGTATGATCACAGAACAATTGTAAAATATACTACATTGTTGCAGTAAAAATGGTTAACTGAATTAGCTACATTGTAAGGTTTTGTTTTTAGCCTCGTAATGGTTGAGGTTTGGATTGGGAAGGGCAGACTGATCCAAGATCTGTGATTAGAGGGAAGTTGTTATTCCTATAAGCCTGTGAGTGAGTGGAACTAGCAGTAGGCCAACATCTGTGGTCCATGATGGTCAGAGAGAGAGGCAGAAGAACTAGGTCATTTGGAAACACGCGCTGAAAACCCTGCCATGTAGCTCAGTTGTTGTTGTCTTTTAAGATGCTTTGGATGAAAGCATCTGCTGAATTAATCTTCTTGATGAATCATCACAAACTCACACATGAACGTACTGTACGTACACACACACAGCAATGCTTTCTAAGCCCTCAATTACAAATACCTATCCACCCGTCTGGAAATTATATCAACCTCATTTGTCAACACAGGTGTGGCACTCCCTAGAGGCCATATTGTGTATCTATTGTCATTATTTAAAGCAAGCATAAATTGACTTTTAGTGTCCAGTAAGTTCCTGTCAATTTCTTTGAGTAGCCAACTACGTGACCATCAGTTGGTGAACTTCAATGGGGTTTGTTGTCCTCTCTCCCTTTCCTCCCCTTCCCCTCTCCTCCCTCGTCCACTTCTTCTCCCCTTCCCCTCACTTCCCTCCTGTCCCTGTCTCCTCCCCAGACAGGATAACAAGGCCCCGAATAGCAGGTCTTTAATTAAGGAACTGCAGACAGGGTGTTAAAAACGAAAGGGGAACACTTTTATTTACTGCACACGTATGTCTGCCGGGTAAAAAATAGGTGTGCTGGCCACTCTGACACACCCTAATGGCTTTTGTCTAAACCATTGGTTTGCATGACAGTAGTTCCATAAGGACTGAGCAATATAGCACATCAGACTGGCACCAAGGCCAAATATAACCAGGACTGGTAATTAAAACCTACTGGCCCTACAAGTAAAGTAACGTATAGGAATAAAATAAAATGTTATTGGTTTGCATACACATATTTTGCAATGTTATCGCAGGTGCAGCAAAATAGCCAAAGATATGTGGACACCCTTTAAAATGAGTGGATTTGGCTATTTCAGCCACATGCGTTGCTGACGGGTGTGTAAAATTGAGCACACAGCCATACAATCTCCATAGATAAACATTGGCAGTAGAATGGCATAAACTGAAGAACTCAGTAACTTTCAACGTGGCACGTCATAGGATGACACCTTTCCAACAAGTCAGTTCATCAAATTCCTGTCCTGCTTGAGCTGCCCCGGTCAACTGTAAGTGATGTTATTGTGAAGTGGAAACGTTTAGGAGCAACAACGGCTCAGCCGTAAAGTGGTAGGCCACACAAGCTCACAGAACGGGACTGCCGAATGCTAAAGTGCGTAGCATGTAAAAATAGTCTGCCCTCGGTTGCAACACTCACTACTGAGTTCCAAAATGTCTCTGGAAGCAACGTCAACACAATAATGGTTCGTCTGGAGCTTCATGAAATGGGTTTCCATGGCCGAGCAGCCACAAACAAGCGTCAGCTGGAGTGGTGTAAAGCTTGCTGTCATTGGACACTGGAGAAGTGAAAACGCGTTGTCTGGAGTGATGAATCACGCTGTTATAGCAGCAACAAGGAGACCAACTCCCTATTAATGCCCATGATTTTGGAATGAGATATTCAACGAGCAGGTGTCTACATACATATATATATATATATATATATATATATATATATATATATATATATATATATATATATATATATATATATATATAAAGTCGGAAGTTCACATACACCTTAGCCAAATACATTTAAACTCTGTTTTTGACAATACTTGACATTTAATTCAAGTAAAAATTCCCTGTCTTAGGTCAGTTAGGATCATCACTTTATTTTAAGAATGTGAAATGTCAGAATAATAGTAGAGAGAATGATTTATTTCAGCTTTTATTTCTTTCATCACATTCCCAGTGGATCAGAAGTTTACATACAGTATTTGGTAGCATTGTCTTTAAATTGTTTAACTTAGGACAAATGTTTCGGGTAGCCTTCCACAAGCTTCCCACAATAAATAAGTTGGGTGAATTTTGGCCCATTCCTCCTGACAGAGCTGGTGTAACTGAGTCAGGTTTGTAGGCCTCCTTGCTTGCACATGCTTTTTCAGTTCTGCCCACACATTTTCTATAGGATTGAGGTCTGTGATGGCCACTCCAATACCTTGACTTTGTTGTCCTTAAGACATTTTGCCACAAATGGGGTCAAAGTCCATTTGGAAGACCCATTTGCGACCAAGCTTTAACTTCCTGACTTATGTCTTGAGATGTTGTTTCAATATATCCACATCATTTCCTTTCCTCATGATGCCATCTATTTTGTGAAGTGCACCAGTTCCTCCTGCAACCCCACAACATGATGCTGCCACCCCCGTGCTTCACGGTTGGGATGGTGGTCTTCGGCTTGCAAGCGTCCCCCTTTTTCCTCCAAACATAACGATTGTCATTTTGGCCAAACAGTTCTATTTTTGTTTCAATAGACCAGAGGACATTTCTCCAAAAATGTACGATGTTTGTCCCCATGTGCAGTTGCAAACCTTATAGTCTGGCTTTATTATGGCGGTTATGGAGCAGTGGCTTCTTCCTTGCTGTCGATATAGGACTCGTTTTACTGTGGATATAGATACTTTTGTACCTGTTTCCTCCAGCATCTTCACAAGGTCCTTTGCTGTTGTTCTGGGATTGATTTGCACTTTTCGCACCAAAGTATGTTCATCTCTAGGACAGAAAGCGTCTCCTTCCTGAGCAGTATGATGGCTGCATGGTCCCATGGTATTTATACTTGCGTACTGTTGTTTGTACAGATGAATGTGGTTCCTTCAGGCATTTGGAAATTGCTCCCAAAGATGAACCAGACTTGTGGAGGTCTACACTTTTAATTCTGAGGTCTTGGCTGATTTCTTTTGATTTTCCCATGATGTCAAGCAAAAAGAGGCACTGAGTTTGAAGGTAGGCCTAGAAATACATCCACAGGTACACCTTCAATTGACTCAAATGATGTCAATTAGCCTATCAGAAGCTTCTAAAGCCATGATGTCATTTTCTTTAATTTTCCAAGCTGTTGTCTTAACTGATGTCCTAACCGACTTGCCAAAACTATAGTTTGTTAACAAGAAATTTGTGGAGTGGTTGAAAAACGAATTGTAATGACTCCAACCTAACACGGAACCCAAACCGGCTGCGTGCGTGCGCCATCGTATGCCATGGTGCATAAATTTATTTTGTCCCCCCACACCAAACGCAATCATGACACGCAGGATAAAATATCAAAACAAACTCTGAACCAATTACATTAATTTGGGGACAGGTCGAAAAGCATTAAACATTTATGGCAATTTAGCTAGCTTGCTGTTACTAGTTAATTTGTCCTGGGATATAAACACTGAGTTGTTATTTTAGCTGAAATTCACAAGGTCCTCTACTCCGACAATTAATCCACACATAAAACAGTCAACCGAATCATTTCTAGTCATCTGTCCTTCCAGGCTTTCTATTCTCTGGATTTTATATTGCGATTGGCAACTTTCATAAATTTGGTGCATTGCCGCCACCGACCTCGTTCGTCTTTCAGTCACCCACATGGGTATAACCAATGAGGAGAAGGTACGTGGGTACCTGCTTCTATAAACCAATGAGGAGATGGGAGAGGCAGGACGATCTGCATCACAAATAGAACTGACTTCTATTTTAGCCCTTGACAACTCAGACGCTCGTTGGCGCATTTTGCGAGCAGTGTGGGTGCAATAATTGAATAATATACATTTCAAAATGTATTTTGCAATGCTCACGCACGCGACGCGAACAGTGTATTCAGGGTATAAATGTATATAAACTTCCAACTTCAACTGTATATACAGTGAAGAGGCGACGCCAGAATCCCGGCGTCTCCTCTTCACTGTTGAAGTTGAGACTGGTGTTTTGAGGGTACTATTTAATGAAGCTGCCAGTTGAGGACTTGTGAGGCATCTGTTTCTCAAACTAGACACTCTAATGTACTTGTCCTCTTGCTCAGTTGTGCACTGGGGCCTTCCACTCCTCTTTCTATTCTGGTTAGAGCCAGTTTGCACTGTTCTGTGAAGGGAGTATTTAAACAGAGTTGTACAAGATCTTCAGTCTCTTGGTAATTTCTCGCATGGAATAGCCTTCATTTCTCAGAACAAGAATAGACTGACAAGTTTCCGAAGAAAGTCATTTGTTTCTGGCCATTTTGAGCCTGTAATCAAACCCACAAATGATGATGCTCCTGATACTCAACTAGTCTAAAGAAGGCCAGATTTTATTCCTTCTTTAAACAGAACCACACCTTTTCCAGCTGTGCTAACAATTACAAAAATGTTTTCTAATGATCAATTAGCCTTTTAAATGATAAACTTGGATTAGCTAACACAACATGCCATTGGAACACAGGAGTGATGGTTGCTCATAATGAGCCTCTTTATGTAGATGGTGTTGTTACCTAACGCACAACCCTGGTATTTCCACCTATGCAAAACAGTTGTATAGTGTATGTGTTTCTTAGTGGCAGAGTGAGAGCTTCCTTCCTCTTCTAGTTAGGAGAGAGGGCTCGATAACCTCTTCCTCATTCCATTCCCATAAAGTGTGTCAGGTTAGGTTGTCTAAACACAGCAGAGATAGGTTGTGTCTGCCTGTAAAATCTGTTTGGTTAGGTTGTCTCAGTACAGCAGGGCAAGGATAGGTTGCGCCTAAGGAGCTGCACCACCTGCCTGCCTGTCTCGCACCCCAGGCCACACTTGACAGAAGGGAGGGAGGGGAACTACAGTACAGTACGGCACATTTAGGGCTCGTACAGAAGGGAGGGAGGGGCACTACAGTACAGTACTGCACATTTAGGGCTCGTACAGACAGAGACGGGTAAAATACACAAGAACACATTATGATTCTGTCTTAAAAAAATGTCAACTTCTAATGCACCTAAAGGAAAGCCATCTGCCGTCTCCATTGTCTGTCAATGTTTGAACAGGTTTGAAAGTCTGAAAGGATATGCTTAATAACGTACAGCAACACGTTTTCAAATACAAGAGCTACAGTATATGTAATGGGAAGTTCTGTTAATGTGAATAGTATGCATGTTGACTATAATGTTTTGAATGTGATAGCATGTTATATTCAATCTCTCTCTCTCTCTCTCTCTCTCTTACTCTCTCAAATCAAATCAAATGTTATTGGTCACATACATGTGATTATCAGATGTTATTGTGGGTGTAGCGAAATGCTTGTGCTTCTAGCTCCGACAGTGCAGTAATATCTAACAAGTAATATCTAACAAATTACACAACATGTACCCAATACACACAAATATAAGTAGCAATGAATTAAGACTATATACATTTGGACAAGCGATGTCAGAGCGGAACGGACTAACATACAGTAGAATAGTACAGGAAAACAGTATATACATATGAGATGAGTAATGTAAGATATGTAAGCATTATTAAGTAAATGAGATACAGTAGAATAGTATAGAAAACAGTATATACATATGAGATGAGTAATGTAAGATATGTAAGCATTATTAAAGTGACTAGTGTTCCATTCCTTAAAGTGGCCAGTGATTCCTAGTCTACGCCTATAGGCAGCAGCCTCTAATGTGCCATTGATGGCTGTTTAACAGTCTGATGGGCCTTGAGATAGAAGCTGTTCTTCAGTCTCTCGGTCCCAGCTTTGATGCACCTGTAATGACCTCGCCTGGATAATAGTGGGGGTAAACAGGCAGTGGCTCGGGTGGTTGATGTCCTTGATGATCTTTTTGGCATTCCTGTGACATCGGGTGCTTTTGGTGTCCTGGAGGTCGGGTAGTTTGCCCCGAGTAATGAGTTGGGCAGACTGCACTACCTTCTGGAGAGCCTTGGGGTTGCAGGCGGTGTAGTTGCCGTACCAGGCGGAGATACAGCCTGACAGGATGCTTTCAATTGTGCATCTGTAAACATTTGTGAGGGTTTGTCTCTCATGCTCACTCTCTCTGTCTCTCTCAGTCTCTGTCTCTCTGTCTCTGTCTCTCTCTGTCTCTCATGCTCTCTCTCTGTCTCTCTGTCTCTCATGCTCCTTCTGTCTCTCTGTCTCTCTGTCTCTCATGCTCCTTCTGTCTCTCTGTCTCTCATGCTCCTTCTGTATCTCTCTGTCTCTGTCTCTGTCTCTCTCTGTCTCTCATGCTCCTACTGTGTCTCTCTGTCTCTGCCTCTCTCTGTCTCTCTGTCTCTCTCTCTCTCTGTCTCTGTCTCTCTCTGTCTCTCTCTGTCTCTCTCTCTCTCTGTCTCTCTTTGTCTCTCTCTGTCTCTCATGCTCCTTCTGTCTCTCTGTCTCTGTCTCTCTCTGTCTCTCATGCTCCTTCAGTGTCTCTCTGTCTCTCTCTGTCGCTGTCTCTCTCTGTCTCATGCTCCTTCTGTCTCTCTGTCTCTCATGCTCCTTCTGTGTCTCTCTGTCTCTCTCTGTCTCTCTTTGTCTCTGTCTCTCTCTGTCTCTCATGCTCCTTCTGTGTCTCTGTCTCTCTGTCTCTGTCTGTCTATGTCTCTCTCTGTCTCTGTCTCTGTCTCTCTCTCTCTCTCTGTCTGTCTCTCTCTCTGTCTCTGTCTCTCTCTGTCTCTCATGCTCCTTCTGTCTCTCTGTCTCTCTCTGTCTCTCTCTCTGTCTCTCTCTGTCTCTCTCTGTCTCTCATGCTCCTTCTGTCTCTCTGTCTCTCTCTGTCTCTCATGCTCCTTCAGTGTCTCTCTGTCTCTGTCTCTCTCTGTCTCTGTCTCTCTGTCTCTCTCTGTCTCTCTCTGTCGCTGTCTCTCTCTGTCTCTCATGCTCCTTCTGTCTCTCTGTCTCTGTCTCTCATGCTCCTTCTGTGTCTCTCTGTCTCTCTCTGTCTCTCATGCTCCTTCTGTGTCTCTGTCTCTCTCTGTCTCTGTCTCTCTCTGTCTGTCTCTCTCTCTCTGTCTCTCTCTCTGTCTCTCTCTCTCTCTCTCTCTCTCTGTCTCTGTCTCTCTCTATCTCTGTCTCTCTCTGTCTCTCATGCTCCTTCTGTGTTTCTGTCTCCCTGTCTCTGTCTCTCTGTCTCTCTCTCTCTCTGTCTGTCTGTCTCTCTCTCTCTCTCTCTCTCTCTCTCTCTGTCTCTCATGCTCCTTCTGTCTCTCTGTCTCTGTCTCTCATGCTCCTTCTGTGTCTCTCTGTCTCTGTCTCTCTCTGTCTCTCATGCTCCTTCAGTGTCTCTCTGTCTCTCTCTGTCTCTCTCTGTCTCTCTCTGTCTCTGTCTCTCTCTGTCTCTCATGCTCCTTCTGTCTCTCTGTCTCTGTCTCTCATGCTCCTTCTGTGTCTCTCTGTCTCTGTCTCTCTCTGTCTCCTTCTGTCTCTCTGTCTCTCTCTGTCTCTCATGCTCCTTCTGTGTCTCTGTCTCTCTCTCTCTGTCTCTCTCTCTCTCTCTCTCTCTCTCTCTCTCTCTCTCTCTCTCTCTCTCTCTCTCTGTCTCTGTCTCTCTCTGTCTCTCATGCTCCTTCTGTCTCTCTGTCTCTGTCTCTCATGCTCCTTCTGTGTCTCTCTGTCTCTGTCTCTCTCTGTCTCTCATGCTCCTTCTGTGTCTCTGTCTGTATCTGTCTCTGTCTCTCTCTCTGTCTCTGTCTCTCTCTGTCTCTCTCTGTCTCTCATGCTCCTTCTGTGTCTCTGTCTCCCTGTCTCTCTCTGTCTCTGTCTCTCTCTGTCTCTCTATCTCTGTCTCTCTCTGTCTCTCTCTGTCTCTCATGCTCCTTCTGTCTCTCATGCTCCTTCTGTCTCTCTCTCGCTCTGTCTGTCTCTCTGTCAATTCAATTTAAACTCAAATTAAGGTCTTTATTGACATGGGAAACATATGTTTACATTGCTAAAACAAGTGATATAGCTAATAAACAAAAGTGAAATAATGGAAATAGTGGAAAGAAATGTTTTTATTTTGCCAATTTTAACCGCACATTTGTTCTTTGTGTACATGGATTTTATAATGTCGTATGTGTTTCGTCCAACACCACTTTCCACCAATTTATATAGCAGACCCTCATGCCAAATTTAGTCAAAAACATTTTTGAAGTCAACAAAGCATGACAAGAATTTGCCTTTGTTTTGGTTTGTTTGTTAATTAGGGTGTGCAGGGTGAATACATGGTCTGTAGTATGGTAATTTGGTAAAAAAATACAATTTTGACATTTGCGCAGTACATTGTTTTTGCTGAGGAAATGTACGCGTCTGTGCGATTGGGTCTTGGACTCCCTGACGGGCCGCCCCCAGGTGGTGAAGGTAGAAACAACATCTCCTCTTCGCTGATCCTCAACAGTGGGGCCAAACAAAGGTGCTTCCCGACTCTCAGTGCACATCGTTACAGAATAACGCCTCACCTAAGGGAAGCATCAGGGAGTGTGTTTTTTTATTTTTAAGGTGGGAATGACGTCGGGTCCGGGAGCAACCACAGGCTCTCATGCCTCAGACAGATCGCCAGGATCCCCTGCCTCCGTCGGCTCGTCGGGCTCCCCTGCCTCCGCCAGATCATTGGGCTCCCATGCCTCGACCGGATCGCCGGTCTGTCTGGTTCCTGCGCACCAGCCTGCGACAGGTTCCCGCACATCAGCAGGTGTTACTGGTCCGCCAGGATTGTCTCTTTGGTTGGCATCCTGCGGCAGCAGCCGAAAGCGCTGGGGAGGGGGTGCCGTCACGTATGCTCTCTCTCAGGTGCTCTAGGTCGCCATGTTCCCGCGTCTCAGCCGAACTGACAGGTTTCCCGCGCCTCAGCAGAGGTGACCGGTCCACTGCTGATCCCTGGGACCGTCACTTTGGTCGGCATCCTGCGGCTGGTGCCTCACGTCGGGTGGGGGTACTGTCACGTGTGCTCCCTCTCCGGCCTCCAGGTCACCAGGCTGCTCGTTATGGCACACACCTGTCGTCATCGTTATGCGCACCAGCACATCATCAGACTCCCCTTGTCTCCATCACTTCCCTGATTACCTTCCCTACATATGTCACTCCCTTTGGTTCCTTCCCCAGGCGTTATTGTTTCAGTTTCATGTCTGTGCGTTGTTCGTGTTTCGTTTATTGATTAATTCACTCACTCCCTGAACTTTCTTCCCGACTCAGCGCATATCGATACACTCATCCATATATTTATGTATGGATGAATATGTACATATTCTTATTCCATCCCTGTACTTAGATGTGTGTGTATTAAGTATTTGTTGTGGAATTGTTAGATTTCATGTTGATTTTGTTGCACTAGAAGCACAAGCATTTCGCTACACTCGCAACATCTGCTAACCATGTGCATGTGCCCAATAAAATGTGATTTGACTTGATTTTTGATTTGAGTCTGCTGTTAATGATAATGCAGAGGATTTTCCCAAGGTTGCTGTTGATGCATATCTCCAGGTAGTTATTGGGGTCAAATTTGTCTCCACTTTTGTGGATTTGGGTGATCACTCCTTAGTTCCAAATATTGGGGAAGATGCCAGAGCTGAGGATGATGTTAAAGAGTTTAAGTATAGCCAATTGGAATTTGTGGTCTGTAAATTTAATTTAGGATACCATCAACCCAACACACCTTTTTGGGTTGGACGGTTTTATTTTGTCCTGTAGTTCATTCAATGTAATTGGAAAATCCAGTGGGTCTGATGACAAATCTTAGTTGATTCTAAGATTTGTATTTGCTGTTTGTTTTTTGTTCCTGTTTTGATTAATTTAATAGAGTGAGTTAGGTCTGTTCTATACCAAATTAGCATACCCCCTGAGTCTCTTCCCTGTTTCACACCTGGCAGTTTGGTGGATGGGACTACCAGCTCTCTGTAACCTAGAGGGCAACCAGTGGGTCCGTCTCCTCTATACCAGGTTTCTTGTATTTCTTATTTCTTAGAAGTCCAGGTTGCTGCTCTTTAGGCCAAAGGCAGATGACCTCAGGCCTTGGATATTCCAGGATGAGATAGTGAAGGCTTTGTGTCCCATAAAGTGTCCGATGTTGTTAGTCGTGTGATTTAGCCTCAGACCAGTAAGTGTGAGCAGAGCCTGCTGAGTATATGGTACTGCCATGGCTTGGGCTAGTGAAAGAGTGGGATTTGGGCCTGTTTGCCTGCCCACGGCCTGGGATTATGTATCTCTCCCTTATCCCCATGGTACCTCACCCCCAGATATCCCTCTCCCTCCTCCCCCTTTCTCTCCCCCAGTGACTACCTAACCCCCCACAGCTGTGTTCTGTTCTCCTGTAGGCATTACCTCACTGATGGAGAAGACGTATTACAGATCTCCTGACAACTAGTCCTATCAACACACACTCAAACATGCACACACATAGGCTGCGTTTACACAGACAGCCCAATTATTTTTGTTTTTACTAATTGGTCTTTTGACCAGTCAGATCGGCATTGAAAAATATCTGATATGAAAACATCTGATGTGATTGGTCAAAATACTAATTAGTGGAAAAAATATCAGAATCGGGCTGTTGGTGTAAACGCAGCAATACGCACACACAAATACTCTTGCATACATACATATCCACGCATACACACAGACACACACACACTTCATTAACCTTCATCAACCTCATCCCTCCCCTGTTCTGTAGTCTACTCTGAGGTGATGTCTCTTTCCGCTGATATCCTGACAGGTGATCCAGTGGTGTAGAATGACACTCAACCTCCTGCTGCCTGCCCCTCTGAGAGGGGGAGAGAGACAGAGGGACAGTAGTGTGGAAATCTAACAAAAAACTATTAGGCAACAACACATTTTAAGACAACTTCCTGGACAAAACGTTTCACCGTAATAGTGAAGGTGTAAACTTGGCAGTAGAAAACCTAAACAGTATATTTTACTTCAGCTTCCATATCAAATTGAAACAACGTCTCACATCAGATAGTGTTAAATAGTATATTTTTTGACATGCAAAGACCAAAACAGAGTTCCATAGAAATCCTGGTTGAGAATGAAATGACTGAACAAATGAACAACGAAACAGCACAGAAAGTAAGTGAAAGAAATAGGTTTTGATGATGTTTTACTGGTAATGGGGACATACATAAAATGCCAACAAAATAACTTTTTGGTCAGTGTGGAGTGTGTGTGTAACCTTTATTTAACTAGGCAAGTCAGTTAATAACAAATTCTTATTTACAATGACGGCCTAACCCCGGCCAAACCCAGACGAGACTGGGCCAATTGTACACCGCCCTATGGGACTCCCAATCAAGGCCGGATGTGATGCAGCCTGGATTCAAACCAGGGACTGTAGTGACTCCTCTTGCACTGAGATGCAGTGCCTTAGACAGCTGCATCCATGCGTGTGTGTTAACTATTTAACTGTACTAGAATGTTTAAGGGCCGATAAAAATTTTAATATCAGTATCATTTTTTTTTGGCAAGGAAAATATTGGATATTGGTGTCGGCCAAAAATGTCATATTGGTGCATCACAAGCGAAAACCATACGACATTATAAAATCCATGTACACAAACAACAAGTGTGAGGTTAAAATTGGCAAAAAAAAAGACAAAAGACAGTAAATCTCAGTAAGACAAAAATAATGGTGTTCCAAAAAAGGTCCAGTTGCCAGGACCACTTATACAAATTCCATCTAGACACCGTTGTCCTAGAGTACACAAAAAACTATACATATCTCGGCATTAACTTCTTGCGCCGAGCCATCCCGGACCCGGGATCGTGACTACAGCCTCAAGCTCATTACCATAACGCAACATTAACTATTCATGAAAATCGCAAATGAAATTAAATAAATATGCTAGCTCTCAAGCTTAGCCTTTTGATAACAACACTGTCATCTCAGATTTTCAAAAATATGCTTCTCAACCATAGCAAAACAAGCATTTGTGTAACAGTATTGATAGCTATTGACAGCTAGCGTTAGCATTTAGCGTTAGCATTCAGCAGGCAACATTTTCACAAAAACCAGAAAACCATTCAAAATAAAATAATTTACCTTTGAAGAACTTTGGATGTTTTCAATGAGGAGACTCTCAGTTAGATAGCAAATGTTCAGTTTTTCCTGAAAGATTATTTGTGCAGGAGAAATCGGTCCGTTTTCTGCGTCATGTTTGGCTACCAAAAAAAAACGAAAATTCATTCATCAAAACGCCAAACTTTTTTCCACATAACTCCATAATATCGACTGAAAAATGGTAAACGTTGTTTAGAATCAATCCTCAAGGTGTTTTTCACATATCTCTTCATGATATATCGTTCCTGGAAGTCTCCTCTCTGTCTCAATCACATGGATGAATGCGAGCAGCTTGGAGATTACGCAGCAATTTCAACAAAGTACACCGGGCGGACACCTGGCAATGTAGTCTCTTATGGCCAATCTTCCAATGATATGCCTACAAATACGTCACAATGCTGCAGACAACTTGGAGAAACGATAGAAAGGGCAGGCTCATTCCTGGTGCTTTCACAGCCATATAAGGAGACAATGAAAAACCGCCTCAAAAATCCTGCTAATTTCCTGTTTGAAGTTACATCTTGGTTTCGCCTGTAGCATCAGTTCTGGGGCACTCACAGATAATATCTTTGCAATTTTGGAAACGTCAGTGTTTTCTTTCCAAAGCTGTCAATTATATGCATAGTCGAGCATCTTTTTGTGACAAAATATTGCGCTTAAAACGGGCACGTTTTTTTATCCAATAATGAAATAGCGCCCCCATAGGTTGAAAAGGTTAACATCCCGGTGCCACCTTGAAATAAAATACTTGGGGCTACCGAGTGGTGCAGCAGTCTAAGGCACTGCATTTCAGTGCTAGAGGCATCACTACAAACACCCTGGTTCGATTCCAGGCTGTATCACAACTGGCTGTGATTGGGAGTCCCATAGGGCGGCGCACAATTGGTCCAGCATCGTCCCCATTTGGCCGGTGAAGGCTGTCGTTGTAAATAAGAATTTATTCTTAACTGACTTGCCTAGTTAAAGGTAAAATAATACATATCAGCACCACAGGTAACTTCCATAAAGCTGTGAACGATCTAAGAGACAAGGCAAGAAGGGCCTTCTATGCCATCAAAAGGAACATACAATTTGACATACCAATTAGGATCTGGCTAAAAATACTTGAATCAGTTATAGAACCCATTGCCCTTTATGGTTGTGAGTTCTGGGGTCTGCTCACCAACCAATAATTCACAAAACCAAATTGAGTCTCTGCATGCAGAGTTCTGCAAAAATATCCTCTATTTACAACGTAAAACACCATATAATGCATGCAGAGCAGAATTAGGCCGATACCCGCAAATGATCAAAATCCAGAAAAGAGCCATTCAATTCTACAGCCACCAAAAAGGAAGTGACTCCAAAACATTCCATAACAAAGTGAGGGATGGTGTGCACGCCTCCTGAGGAGTGGTGCCAGGGAAATAACCTCTCCCTCAACGTCAACAACTGAAGGAGCTGATCGTGGACTTCAGGAAACAGCAGAGAGCACACCCCTATCCACGTCGACGGGACCACAGTGGAGAAGTTGAAAAGTTCCTCGGCGTACACATCACCGATGACCTGAAATTGTCCCCCCACACAGACAGTGTGGTGAAGAAGGCGCAACAGCTTGGCCCATAAGACACTCACAGACTTTTACAGATGCACAATTGAAAGCATCCTGTCGGGCTGTATCACCGCCTGGTACGGCAACTGCACAGCCCACAATCACAGGGCTCTCCAGAGAGTGGTCTCCCCAACGCATCACCAGGGGCACACTGCCTGTCCTTCAGGAAACCTTCAGGAAACCTACATCATGCGATGTCACAGGAAGGCCAAATCAACCAACCAAGCCACGGCTTGTACACCCCGCTACCATCCAGAAGGGGAGGTCAGTACAGGTGCTTCAAAACTGGGACAGAGAGACTGAAAAACAGCTTCTATAGCCATGACTAGCCGGCTACCACCCAGATACTCAACCCTGCACCTTAGCGGCTGCTGCCCTATATACATAGACATGGAATCACTGGTCACTTTAAAAATGGAACACTAGATAGACACTTTAATAATGTTTACATACTGCTTTACACATTTCATATGTATATACTGTATTCTATTCTACTGTATTTTAGGCAATGCCACCAACATTGCTCATGCTAATATGCATATATTTCTTAACTCCATTCGTTTAATTTAGATTTGTGTGTATTGTTGTAAATTGTTAGATATTTCTGCACTGTTGGAGCTAGGAACACAAGCATTTTGCTACACCCGCAATATTATCTGCTAAATATGTGTATGTGACCAATACAATTTGATTTGATTCTGAAGAAGAGTTCCCTCAGCAAACTGGTCCTGGGGCTCTGTTCACAAACACAGACAGACCCCACAGAGCCCCAGGAAAGAAACTAGTAGACCAACCAAATCATGAGAAAACAAAAAGATTATTACCTGACACATTGGAAAGAATTTACAAAAAAACAGAGCAAACTAGAATGCTAGTTGGCCCTAAACAGAGAGAGTACAAGGTACCAGAATACCTGGCCATTGTGACTGACCCAAACTTGAGGAAAGCTTTGACTTTGAGCATATCCTTGCTATTGAGAAAGGCCACCGTAGGCAGACCTGGCTCTCAAGAGAAGACCGGCTATGTGCACACTGCTCACGAAATGAGGTGGAAACAGAGCTGCACTTCCTAACGTGCCAAATGTATAACCATATTAGAGACACATATGTCCCTCAGCTTACACAGATCCACATAAATTAGAAAACAAACCCAATTTTGAGAAACGAGCATATCTATTTGCTGAAATACAACAGTGTGCCACCACAACAGCAATATTTGTGAGCTGTTGCCACAAGACAAAGGCAACCAGTGAATAACAAACACCATTGTAAATACAACCCATATTTATGTTGATTCATTTTCCCTTTTGTACTTGAACTATTTACACATAATATGACATTTGAAATGTCTTTACTATTTTGGAACTTTGTGAGTGTAATGTTTACTGTTCATTTGTATTGTATTGTTTATTATCTACTTCACTTGCTTTGGCAATGGTAACATACAGTTGAAGTCAGAAGATGACATACATTTAGGTTGGAGTCATTTAAACTCGTTTATCAACCACTCCACAAATTTCTGTTTACAGACAGATTATTTCACTATCACAATTCCAGTGGGTCAGACATTTACATACACTAAGTTGACTGTGCCTTTAAACAGCTTGGAAAATTCCAGAAAATTATGTCATGGCTTTAGAAGCTTCTGATAGGCTAATTAACATCATTTGAGTCAATTGGAGGTGTATCTGTGGATGTATTTCAAGGCCTACCTTCAAAACCAGTGACATCTTTGCTGCAGGAGGGACTGGTGCACTTCACAAAATAGAATATGGCATCATAAGGCAGGAAAATTATGTGGATATATTGAAGCAACATCTCAAGACATCAGTCAGGAAGTTAAAGCTTGGCCGCAAATGGGTCTTCCAAATGTACAATGACCTCAAGCATACTTCCAAAGTTGTGGCAAAATGTCTTAAGGAAAACAAAGTCAAGGAATTGGAGTGGCCATCACAAAGCCCTGACCTCAATCCTATAGAACATTTGTGGGTGTAAGGGGTGTGTAACTGGTGGCAGGGAAGTCAAACGCAGGAGAGCAGAACTTGGTGAACAGCCAGAGCAGTTTAATATATAAAACTAATGGCATACAAAACAACAAACACATGGGGTACAAAACCCGTAGCGCACCAGTAACACATAGCACGAGTACTTACAAATAAACTATTCCCGACAAGGACATGGAGGAAACAGAGGGAAAATATACAACATGTAATTAATTTGAAACCAGGTGTGTTGAAACTAGGTGTGAATTGATACCAGGTGTGTGTGAAAAGAAGACAAAACAAATGGAACGTGAAAAATGGATCGGTGACGTCGACTGCCAAACATCGTCCGAACAAGGAGAGGAACCGACTTCGGTAGAAGTCGTGACAGAGGGCAGAACTGAAAAAGCGTGTGCGAGCAAAGAGGCCTACAAACCTGACTCAGTTACACCAGCTCTGTCAGGAGGAATGGGACAGAATTCACCCAAATTATTGTGGGAAGCTTGTGGAAGGCTACCTGAAATGTTTGACCCAAGTTAAACAATTTAAAGGCAATGCTACCAAATACTAATTGAGTGTATGTAAACTTCTGACCCAGTGGTAATGTGATGAAAGAAATAAAAGCTGGAATAAATAATTCTCTATAGTATTATTCATTATTTCACATTCTTAAAATAAAGTGGTGATCCTAACTGACCTAAGACAGGGAATCTTTTTCTAGAATTAAATGTCAGGAATTGTGACAAACTGAGTTAAAATGTATTTGGCTAAGGTGTATGTAAACTTCCGACTTCAACTGTATGTTTCTCATGCCAATAAAGCCCTTACATTGAAATGTAATTGATAGAGGGGTAGAGGGGGAGGGTTGGTGAGATAGTCCCCCACAGAGAAGGGGTCAGTATGCTGGAGGGTAGTAGGATTGTAAAAAGTGTGTGTGTGTGTGTGTGTGTGTGTGTGTGTGTGTGTGTGTGTGTGTGTGTGTGTGTGTGTGTGTGTGTGTGTGTGTGTGTGTGTGTGTGTGTGTGTGTGTGTGTGTGTGTGTGTGTGTGTGTGTGTGTGTGTGTAAAACTAAGACAGTAACCTCTGGTGGTTAAATTGTATTCTAGGATGATTGATGCTAGTCCCCCTCCCCATCTAATCTACCCCCCCATGAGATAGGCCTGGGAGAAACAGACTACATAGACATACAGCCTTTATACAGACGTAAACTCCATCACACACAGTGGGACATGACACGCACGCACACACACACACACACACACACACACACACACACACACACACACACACACACACACACACACAGGCAGGCAGGCAGGGGGTAGGGAAAGCCATCACACACTCCATAGGGGGCCAGTCAGGCCCATACGGCCTCTCACCAGCCAGATGAGCTTCTTCAGAATCCCTGTTTGAGGTGCTCACTGGTGTGTGGAGGTGACAGTGTGTATGTGTGTGGAGGAGATGGTGTGTGTGTGTGTACCGTATGTTTGCATGTGTGTTTATCCACATCAGAGTTTGTGGATAGGGGAAAGTGTATGTGTGTGTGTGTGTGTGTGTGTGTGTGTGTGTGTGTGTGTGTGTGTGTGTGTGTGTAAAACTAAGACAGTAACCTCTGGTGGTTAAATTGTATTCTAGGATGATTGATGCTAGTCCCCCTCCCCATCTAATCTACCCCCCCATGAGATAGGCCTGGGAGAAACAGACTACATAGACATACAGCCTTTATACAGACGTAAACTCCATCACACACAGTGGGACATGACACACACACACACACACACACACACACACACACACACACACACACACACACACACACACACACACACACACACACACACACACACACACACACACACACACACACACACACACACACACACACAGGCAGGGGGTAGGGAAAGCCATCACACACTCCATAGGGGGCCAGTCAGGCCCATACGGCCTCTCACCAGCCAGATGAGCTTCTTCAGAATCCCTGTTTGAGGTGCTCACTGGTGTGTGGAGGTGACAGTGTGTATGTGTGTGGAGGAGATGGTGTGTGTGTGTGTGTACCGTATGTTTGCATGTGTGTTTATCCACATCAGAGTTTGTGGATAGGGGAAGGTGTATGTGTGTGTGTGTGTGTGTGTGTGTGTGTGTGTGTGTGTGTGTGTGTGTGTGTGTGTGTGTGTGTGTGTGTGTGTGTGTGTGTGTGTGTGTGTGTGTGTGTGTGTGTGTGTCTGTTTACCATATGATAACGGGTGATTGGGGTTGGTTAAATGGTTACGTCATTGTGTCTGTTTGTGTGTGTGGACATGTGTGTGTGTGTGTGTGTCTGTTTACCATATGATAACGGGGGATTGGGGTTGGTTAAATGGTTATGTCATTGTGTCTGTGTGTGTGGACATGTGTGTGTGAGGTCTAATTTCCCTAGAGCAGACTGTCTATCAGGGTGGGTGTACTCTTGCATAACGGATGGTTTAATCATTGTAATGCTCATAGGAAGCTGTAGCACAGTGGGTTGGTCACTATGGATTGAGAAGCAGATATTGATTTCATGTAAATAGACATTGAAAGTTTTATGAAGGTAAATATTGAATCAAATGATAATAAAGCTTAACGGTTAGAGTAGAGAGACATCTTCTCTTTCTTCATCCTTTCCTCTTTCTGTCTTTCTCTGTCGACAGAAAGAGGACTACCATGGACCGTAACCGTGACCACTCCACTGTCTTTAGGTCTACAACCTCCCTGGTTACTGTCTTAGTTTCTCACACACACACACACACACACACACACACACACACACACACACACACACACACACACACACACACACACACACACACACACACACACACACACACACACACACACACACACACACACACACACACACACACACACACACACACACACACACACACACACACACACACACACACAGTTCACCTATCGCTCTCTTTCTCTCTCCTTATCTGCTTTATTCCCCTCTAATCTTATTTCTCCGTCTCTCTTCTTCTTTAAGGTGTCTGCAACCTTCACAGCTGAAAGAGTTCGGAAGAGTTTGTGTATATATTATCACAACATTTTGTGACATTTTGTTAGTTTTATACTTCGGTATGTTTTTTTCCCCAGCTGTTCGGGCAAACAAAAAATGTTCTCGAGGCAAACCGAAAGTTGGTAGCCAATGTCTACACCAGTTCGTCAGTGATTTGTCAAACGTAGGGATTCTTCAATAAAGTCTTTGTTGTAATTCAACGAGAGACGACTTGTTTTCATGCACATCTTTTCATGCAGCTGTACATAATCTATTGGTAAATAGCACACCCATTTTCACCTACCTCATCCCCACAGTTTTTATTTATTTACTTTTCTGCTCTTTTGCACACCAATATCTCTACCTGTACATGCCCATCTGATCATTTATCACTCCAGTGTTAATCTGCAATATTGTAATTATTCGCCTACCTCCTCATGCCTTTTGCACACATTGTATATAGACTCCCCTTTTTTTCTCTGTGTTATTGACTTGTTAATTGTTTACTCCATGTGTAACTCTGTGTTGTCTGTTCACACTGCTATGATTTATCTTGGCCAGGTCGCAGTTGCAAATGAGAACCTGTTCTCAACTAGCCTACCTGGTTAAATAAAGGTGAAATAAAATAAAATAAAATAAAAATTAAGAAATACTGCAATATCTTAGTTACAATTGGCTCATTAATCCCCCTCCTCTCCCCTGTAACTATTCCCCAGGTCATTGCTGCAAATGAGAACATGTTCTCAGTCAACTTACCTGGTAAAATAATGGATAAATAAAAAATAAATTTAAAAAAATATGTAAATTTGCGCGACTAAGATCTCCTTGGCAAAAACATAACATTTATGACATACAGCTGTTGCTAATGGGGATCTATAGTATGGAAAAGAGCATCAAAGCAAGATTTTTAAAAAGATACATTCAGCATTAATCAATTGGTGTGTGCTGCAGGGTTGAAGCTACGAACACATAGGCGTGGCTCTCATCCCTTCCAGGGTTTTGGGAGGGAGGGTGGACAATGAGCCTGTCATAGCGGATGTAAGCAATGTCCCCACGAGGCTCTGGCAGCTTTCATGCCTGGGAAAAGTTATTTCCTCTACTGGCGCACAGCTTCAGGATAGTACTCGTTGAGGAAGATAAACGTTTCTCTCAAATTCTTAGCTCTTTCCAGAACAGCTACCTTGTCCTGGAGAACTTGACCACTATTGGCCTGGGCCTGTCACCTGGGCCTGTCACCTGGGCCTGTCACCTGGGCCTGTCACCTGGGCCTGTCACCTGGGCCGGTGATGGGTTTTCCAGTCCTGTGGGCGCGCTCCACCTCAATCTTCCTGTGGTCCATTTTCAATTTCTCAGAGATCATTTCCCTCACTTTGTCCTCAGTCTACGTCCAGGTATCATGTGGAGAATCTGCAATTCCATCCACAACCATGTTGTTCCACCTTGTTCCACTGTTACTCCTCGCAGTTCCAGACAGGGCAGGTGGCCACAGGGAAGATTTAAAACAACAATCAGCAGGGATCTAAACAGCCACAAACCAGGTACAATCCGCAGTCCCAGCCACAATGGGTAACCACGTCACAGGCTGCATTCAAGCCCCCAAGGAAACCATGCTAGCTTGATAGGCAGCTAGCTAACAGCTAGGCTAGCTGCTAAGCCAAATAGCTCCTCAGACCCAGCTTTGGTCGGCAGGATCACTGGACAGAGACTAGTGGTCCCAGCAACTGATGCCAACTGCATCGCGGGATCCAAAATAACATTTTAGCTTGCCACTAAGAAACTTTCCAATACACTTTCAGATCAACAAAATTTTCAAAACAGCAAACCAAGCTCTCCCTCTTGCCAGTGAATGGGGATCGAGTTCTCTCATCACATGACTGTGTAGTTGATTTTACAAACCTGTCAATTAAAATTTTCCTACAGGCAAGTTTGGTCAGAAAGATACTTTAGAAAAATCGTTACAGGACAATGTGAGTCTTTTTAGAATCCGTCCAACTGACATATGGCACTAGAACCCATCAATTCAAATCTGGACCTCAAAGCCAGTTCCACTGCTTTCTTTTTCATTCTTGCCCTCTGATCAGGAACTGATTTAGACCTGGGACCCCAAGTGTGTGCAAATAGTCAGGTAGAACAGAAGAGCAGCAGTACTCTGGACCTCGTAGGGTAAGAGTTGAAGAGCCCTGCACCAGAAGATATATTCTGGGTAAAGTCATGTCAGTGTAAAAATAAACATCTATATAAACATCTATCCCCAGGAGGGCTGTGTTTGGGCGGAGATGGGGACAGTGGATATCTCAGCGCACTGGGTTAGGGTGTGCTTTCCTGTCACTGCAGCAAAACAGAGTGTGAGAGACAGAACAGTGCGTGTGTGTGTGTGTGTGTGTGTGTGTGTGTGTGTGTGTGTGTGTGTGTGTGTGTGTGTGTGTGTGTGTGTGTGTGTGTGTGTGTGTGTGTGTGTGTGTGTGTGTGTGTGTGTGTGTGTGTGTGTGTGTGTGTGTAAGGAAGCACTGTGGTCACAGCCATCCAGCAGTGAGTGACATCATTAGCTGAGTGTCCTGACAGAGAACAATGGAGATGACGCAAGGCTCAGAGGAACCAGCCATGCTGTCCCCATCAACATCAATACTAGTGGTGAGGGAATGGAATCAATACAGTTACATATCGGGATATTATTTTTAAGCTATAAGGCCCGAGAGGGTGTGGTATATGTCCAATATACCATGGCTAAGGGCTGTTCTTATGCACAACGCAATGTGAAGTGCCTGGATACATCCCGTAGCAGTGGTATATTAGCCATATACCACAATCCCCCAAGGTGCATTATTGCTATTAGAAACTGGTCACCAACGTAATTAGAACAGTAAAAAGTATTTTTAGCCAATCAGAATTCAAGGCTCGAACCACCCGGTTTATAATTGACAATATATCGTATCGTTTTGACAATGTTATAATATTATTGTTGTGCTAGTTGGCTGTACCTGCACCAAAACGACAGTATTTTTTCTTCATAGCTTGTTCTCCATTTTCTTTTTAAATAGGGATCCAATTTGTTTTCAGTATTGTTATTTCCATGACTGATCAAAACTCGTTTTCTCATGGCTCTCTCCTATCCCTCTGCAACAGACATATAGTAAGAAATATGTTTGGAACATCAAATCACAATAAAATCACAGTATAGAATCGCAATACATATAGAATCGTGAGAATTGCAATACATATCGTATCGGCACCTAAGCATGTTGACAATATTGTATCGCGAGGTCCCTGGTAATTCCCAGCCCTATTCAATACATACAGGATCTCTGAGGATCTCTATGGCTTTGACGCACACACACACACAATCCACCCGTCATAGGCGTCTCCCTCTCCCACCCTGACCCTGACGTCACTTCGCCTCATCTGAAATAGGAAGTTGTTACACAAGAGGCAGGAAGCAAAGATTTTGTGGCAGCCTAAGTGTCTGTATGTATGTTTGTGTTTGTAAACGGTGTGTCTATTTGTGGGAATTTGTGCATGTTGTGTATGTGTGTATGGGTACGGTTATGTCTATTGTGTGTGTATGTATGTGTGTGTGTGAGAGAAAGAGAGAGAGAGAGTGAAAGCAGGAGGGATATGAGGAAGACTGGGAATGGAATGATGACAAACTGCAGCATTCCTCACTGGATGGACCGGGGGCTTTAGGCTCGACTGGAATTCCAAATGTAGCCTGCTTTTGCCACGGGGATGGAAAATCTCCAGCCTGTAACAGGAAACAGCAGCCCAGGAGGCTCAACAGGAGTGTTTAACATGTATTTACAACACCAGCGCCTTACTGTGTGTGTGTTGAATATCTATTTATCAGTGGCGGTCGGTACCGTTTAAGACGAAGGAGGACAACAGTTTTTTGGAATGAGCATGGCCTTATTTCTATTACAGCACACTGGATAACTGCCATTCATATTCCATTCACCCAGTTCAATGTAACATTGATAGGTTTAGGCTGCTACCTTTCCAAGCCAAACCATATCGTAACTTCTAACCGCTACACACAGCCTACATCGTTGTTATCATACTAGCAGCGTTGGATAATCATAGCCAGCTAGCTAACATAACATCCCTGTATTTGAGTAGGGTGTTTGAGTAACCTAAACTAGCTAGCTAAGTAAGTGAAACTGAAAGTGAAAAAAAAAAGACAAAATATAGCTATCGCTCTCTCTCTTGCTTCTCCTTCATTGTTGAAGACATGAATTTGTTCAAAACTGTTGAACTATTGTCTTAGTTGAGTCAACTACTGACCACATGTTATGCACTGCAGTGCTAGCTAGATGTAGCTTATGCTTTCAGTACTAGATTCATTTTCTGATCCTTGATTGGGTGGACAACATGTCAGTTCATGCTGCAGGAGGTTGGATAGTATGGAGGACACCCTCCAGAAGCTGCCATAATTACTGTGTAAGTCAATGGAAGGGGGTGAGAACCATGATGTTCCTAGGTTTAGTATTGAAGTCAATGTTTTATTTTTTACTTAACCTTCATTTAACTAGGCAAGTCAGTTAAGATCTCATTCTTATTTATAATGACAGCCTCCCCCAGCCAAAACCTAACCTGGACGACGCAACCCTATTTATAATGACAGCCTCCCCCAGCCAAAACCTAACCTGGACGACGCAACCCTATTTATAATGACAGCCTCCCCCAGCCAAAACCTAACCTGGACGACGCAACCCTACTTATAATGACAGCCTCCCCCAGCCAAAACCTAACCTGAACGACGCAACCCTATTTATAATGACAGCCTCCCCCAGCCAAAACCTAACCTGCACGACGCAACCCTACTTATAATGACAGCCTCCCCCAGCCAAAACCTAACCTGGACGACGCAACCCTATTTATAATGACAGCCTCCCCCAGCCAAAACCTAACCTGGACGACGCAACCCTATTTATAATGACAGCCTCCCCCAGCCAAAACCTAACCTGGACGACGCAACCCTATTTATAATGACAGCCTCCCCCAGCCAAAACCTAACCTGGACGACGCAACCCTACTTATAATGACAGCCTCCCCTAGCCAAAACCTAACCTGGACGACGCAACCCTATTTATAATGACAGCCTCCCCCAGCCAAAACCTAACCTGGACGACGCAACCCTATGGGACTCCCAATCACGTCCGATTGTAATACAGCCTGGAATACAGCCTGTAGTGACCCCTCTAGCACTGAGATGCAGTGTCGTAGACCGCTGCGCCACTTGGGAGCCCGATGTACACAGAGGAGGACGGAAGCTAGCTGTCCTCCGGCTACACCATGGTGCTACCCTACAGAGTGCTATAGAGGCTACTGTAGACCTAGTTTTCAATCAATTATTTGGTGATGTGAATATATTTTGTGTAGTTTTATCTAAAATGCTCAATATTTTTATTTAATTCACTAAGGAGGATGGTCCTCCCCTTCCTCCTCTGAGAAGCCTCCAATGGTATTTACAGTACTCTATGAATACATAATATTTAAGTTAAAATCATTTCCAAATGCCCTAAATCCTTTTTGCCAGGGCGCCCATCTCTGTATGGTCCACCACCATGCTTCACCGTACAGATGATGCCAGGTTTCCTCCAGACGTGACGCTTGGCATTCAGGCCAAAGAGTTCAATCTTGGTTTCATCAGACCAGAGAATCTTGTTTTTCATGGTCTGAGAGTCCTTTGGGTGCCTTTTGGCAAACACCAAGCGGGCTGTTATGTGCCTTTTACTGAGGAGTGTTTTACGTCTGGCCACTCTACCATAAAGGCCTGATTGGTGGAGTGCTGCAGAGATGGTTGTCCTTCTGGAGGTTCTGCCATCTCCACAGATGAACTCTGGAGCTCTGTCAGAGTGACCATCGAATTCTTAGTCACCTCCCTGACCAAGGCTCTCATCCCCTGATTGCTCTAGGAAGAGTCTTGGTGGTTCAATTTAAGAATATTGGAGGCCACTGGGTTTGGTACCTTTCCCCAGATATGTTGCCTCGACACAATCCTGTATCGGATCCCTACGGACAATTCCTTTTTGCTCTGACATGCACTGTCAACAGTGGGACCTTATACACAGGTGTGTGCCTTTCCAAATCATGCCCAATCAATTTAATTTACCACAGGTGGACTCCACAATCAAGTTGTAGAAACATCTCAAGGATCTCAAGGATGATCTCAATGATCTCATGATCTCAAGGATGGTCAATGGAAACCTGAGCTCCATTTCGAGTCTCATAGCAAAGGGTCTGAATACTTATGTAAATAAGGTATTTCTGTTTTGAATACATTTGCAAAAATGTCTAAAAACCTGTTTTTACTTTGTTATGGGATATTATGTGTAGATTGATGAGGAAATGTTTTTATTTAATCCATTTTAGAATAAGGCTGTAAAGTAACAAAATGTGGAAAAAAGTCAAGGGGTCTGAATACTTTCCGAATGCACTGTACGTGGTCAGTCAGTTCCAGTATCATATTTACAATGTGCAGGGATACTGGAGTTATAGAGGTAGATATGTATAGGGGTAAGGTGACAGGGATACTGGAGTTATAGAGGTAGATATGTATAGGAGTAAGGTGACAGAGATACTGGAGTAATAGAGGTAGATATGTATAGGGGTAAGGTGACAGGGATACTGGAGTGATGGTGGTAGATATGTATAGGAGTAAGGTGACAGGGATACTGGAGTTATAGAGGTAGATATGTATAGGGGTAAGGTGACAGGGATACTGGAGTTATAGAGGTAGATATGTATAGGAGTAAGGTGACAGGGATACTGGAGTAATAGAGGTAGATATGTATAGGGGTAAGGTGACAGGGATACTGGAGTTATAGAGGTAGATATGTATAGGAGTAAGGTGACAGGGATACTGGAGTTATAGAGGTAGATATGTATAGGGGTAAGGAGACAGGGATACTGGAGTAATAGAGGTAGATATGTATAGGAGTAAGGTGACAGGGATACTGGAGTAATAGAGGTAGATATGTATAGGGGTAAGGTGAATAGGCATCAGGATATATGATAAACAGAGTAGCAGCAGCGTATATGATGATTGTATGTGACTGGGTGTGTGCAGAGTCAGTATAAATGTATGTGCATATTATGCGTGTGTGCAAATTATCAAGTGAGTGTTTGTATGTGTGCTGGAGTGACAGTGAATGTGTAGGGCCCTGTGAGTGTGCATAGAAACAGTGCAAAAATAAAATACAAGGTTTAACTTAGATAGTCCATGTAGTCATATTCCAATCACCGCTAGCAAAGCAGTACTGTAGCATAATATTTGATTCTGGTGACCATATCTCAACAGAGTGAATCACGGGTACTTCCTGTTGAGCTTCTGCTTGTAAACAGGAAGCAGGAGCACAGAGTCATGATCGGATTTGCCAAATGGTGGACGAGGGAAAGCCTTGTATAATTGCTTGTGGGTAGAATAACAGTGGTCTAGGACTTTATCGCCCCTAGTGGCGAGGGAGACGTGTCGCTCAGAAAAGCAAGCTCTGGATGTAAGTTTTCCTGCTTGTTTATAGCCTCATACAGTTCGTTAAGTGCCAGCTTGTTATTTTTCTTGTCCTGAGGTGGAATTTACACAACAGTCACAATAACAGCTCAAAAGAAGAAGGGTCGCCATTTGACCATCAGGTATTCCAAGAGGGGTGAACAATGGGTCGACATCTCCACTGCGTTCGAGTCAGCACACCAGTTGTTGTTGATGAACCCCTCCCACTCTCGATTTCCCTGACTCCACTGTCCTTTCTGCACAGTGAATGAAGAATTCATCGAGTTGAATAACCATGGGTGGTATCTTGTCCAAGAGCCAAGTTTCAGAAAAGCACGGCATATTGCAGTTTCAGTGAGTCCCGTTGGTAGCAAACCCACGATTGGAGGTCATCCATCTTATTATCAAGTGACTGGAGGGAAGAGGTCGCCGGTTTTCCCTTCGCCTTAATCTTGCCAGAACCCCCCTCTCTTGCCTCTCTAACGCCTGTATTGTGTCGGAATTACAGAAAGAGATCAGGGCAGATGAGTTGAAGTCGAAGTTGAAGCTGGAATTGAGATAAGTAACTGCCGATCTGATATTCCAAAAGTAATTGTCGGTTGTGAGAAATTATAGCGGATACATTTTTGTGAAAATAAATAAAAAATAAATGACAAAATAATCACAAAATAGCAAAGTTATGTCAGAGCATGGCTCCACCTTCTGGTATGTGTGTGTGTCTTCCTGTGTGTCTGTGTGGCCTTTTAAACCAGTTGGGGAAGAGGTTGAAGAGGGAGAGCAGGGACACAGCTAGATCACATCATGTTGGAAACTATGGCAGCACCACACACACACAGACAGACAAACACTGCGACAGAACACTGCTATAGAACACTGTTACAGAACACTGCTATAGAACACTGCTATAGAACACTGCTACAGAACACTGCTATAGAACACTGCTATAGAACACTGTTACAGAACACTGCTATAGAACACTGCTACAGAACACTGCTATAGAACACTGTTACAGAACACTGCTATAGAACACTGCTATAGAACACTGTTACAGAACACTGTTACAGAACACTGCTATAGAACACTGCTACAGAAAACTGTTACAGAACACTGTTACAGAACACTGCTATAGAACACTGCTATAGAACACTGTTACAGAACACTGCTATAGAACACTGCGACAGAACACTGCGACAGAACACTGCTACAGAACACTGTTACAGAACACTGCTATAGAACACTGCTACAGAACACTGCTATAGAACACTATAATAGAACTCTGTTACAGAACACTGCTATAGAACACTGCTATAGAACACTGCGACAGAACACTGCTACAGAATACTGCTACAGAACACTGTTACAGAACACTGCTATAGAACACTGCTACAGAACACTGCTACAAAACACTACTATAGAACACTGTTACAGAACACTGCTACAAAACACTGCTATAGAACACTGTTACAGAACACTGTTATAGAACACTGCTATAGAACACTGTTACAGAACACTGCTACAGAACACTGCTACAGAACACTGTTACAGAACACTGTTACAGAACACTGCTACAGAACACTGCTACAGAACACTGCTCCAGAACACTGTTACAGAACACTGCCACAGAACACTGTTACAGAACACTGTTACAGAAAACTGTTACAGAACACTGTTACAGAACACTGCTATAGAACACTGCTACAGAACACTGCTGCAGAACACTGCTACAGAACACTGCTATAGAACACTGCTACAGAACACTGCTACAGAACACTGCTACAGAACACTGTTACAGAACACTGCTACAGAACACTGTTACAGAACACTGTTACAGAACAATGCTATAGAACACTGTTACAGAACACTGCTACAGAACACTGTTACAGAACACTGTTACAGAACACTGCTATAGAACACTGTTACAGAACACTGCTATAGAACACTGTTATAGAACACTGTTACAGAACACTGCTACAGAACACTGCTACAGAACACTGTTACAGAACACTGCTACAGAACACTGTTACAGAACACTTCTTCAGAACACTGCTACAGAACACTGCTACAGAACACTGTTACAGAACACTGCTATAGAACACTGCTATAGAACACTGTTACAGAACACTGTTACAGAACACTGCTATAGAACACTGTTACAGAACACTGCTACAGAACACTGTTACAGAACACTGTTACAGAACACTGTTACAGAACACTGCTATAGAACACTGTTACAGAACACTGTTACAGAACACTGCTATAGAACACTGTTACAGAACACTGTTACAGAACAATGCTATAGAACACTGTTACAGAAAACTGTTACAGAACACTGCTTCAGAACACTGCTACAGAACACTGCTACAGAACACTGCTACAGAACCCTGTTACAGAACACTGTTACAGAACACTGCTACAGAACACTGTTACAGAACACTGCTACAGAACACTGTTACAGAACACTGCTACAGAACACTGTTACAGAACACTGTTACAGAACACTGCTACAGAACACTGTTACAGAACACTGCTACAGAACACTATTACAGAACACTGCTACAGAACACTGTTACAGAACACTGCTACAGAACACTGTTACAGAACAATGCTACAGAACACTGTTACAGAACACTGCTATAGAACACTGTTACAGAACACTGTTACAGAACACTGTTACAGAACACTGTTACAGAACACTGCTATAGAACACTGCTACAGAACACTGCTGCAGAACACTGCTGCAGAACACTGCTATAGAACACTGCTACAGAACACTGCTACAGAACACTGCTATAGAACACTGTTACAGAAAACTGTTACAGAACACTGCTATAGAACACTGTTACAGAACACTGTTACAGAACAATGCTATAGAACACTGTTACAGAAAACTGTTACAGAACACTGCTTCAGAACACTGCTACAGAACACTGCTACAGAACACTGCTATAGAACACTGTTACAGAACACTGTTACAGAACACTTCTTCAGAACACTGCTACAGAACACTGCTACAGAACACTGTTACAGAACACTGCTACAGAACACTGTTACAGAACACTGTTACAGAACACTGCTACAGAACACTATTACAGAACACTGCTACAGAACACTGTTACAGAACACTGCTACAGAACACTGTTACAGAACACTGCTACAGAACACTGTTACAGAACACTGCTACAGAACACTGTTACAGAACACTGTTACAGAACACTGTTACAGAACACTGCTACAGAAAACTGTTACAGCTAAGAAAACCAGTACCTCTGAGTTGTGTGTGTGTGCGTGTGCGTGTGTGTGTGTGTGTGTGTGTGTGTGTGTGTGTGTGTGTGTGTGTGTGTGTGTGTGTGTGTGTGTGTGTGTGTGTGTGTGTGTGTGCAGGCGTGTATGTGTGCTTGCCAGCACTGTATGTCAATGCATTCATTCCCGCCATAGGTTCATTTGGGTACAGCGTGTCCGCTTATCTCATTATCAGCTGATTTTCAAATGTTGTCAAACACACATGAGTCTCTTCCTCAAAAGTGTGCAGCGATTCTACATGAAAAGCTGAAATGCATATAATATTCTGGCATTTAAAGCATACTTGATTTTCAAAATTTCACATACTGTAAAATGTTATATTTTCACATACCTAAAATGCCTACTATTTAGAGTGCAAGTATTAAGTTTTTCTCCAGTGTGTGTGTCTACAGGGCAGGGTGAGAGCGCACAGGCCACTGGCGCCAGATGTGACGACCGCAGGAGACTGGAGCTAAATATAAACCTCTGTTCTCTGCACCATGAAATAGGAGAGGAGGAGAGAGAGAGAGAGCAGAGGGTGAGAGAGAGAGCAGAGAGAGAGAGAGAGAGCAGAGGGTGAGAGAGAGAGAGAGAGAGAGAGAGAGAGAGAGAGAGAGAGAGAGAGAGAGAGAGAGAGAGAGAGAGAGAGAGAGAGCAGAGGGAGGAGGGAGTAGGGGATGGGAGAAAGGTAGGAGAGGGGAGGTGGAGGAGAGGTATAAGAGGAGGGGATCAGCGAGGCGAGGAAAGGGGTAGCTCAGAGGGAGAGAAGACAGAGAGACAGAGAAAGGTGGAGGGAAAGAGGGAGGAGGAGAGAGGAAGAAGGGGAGGAGGTCATTGAGAATAATGTGCCAGACCTCCCGTGGGATGGTGAGCTCACCTCTTAATGGCCCGACTGGCTTCTTCTCAATGAAATCATTGATCTGGCAGGAGTCCCTGGAGCGTAATGTTGAAGGATCAGATAGGAAGAGAGGAAGAAGAGGGGGATGACAAGGTGGGTAGAGAGGTGTGAATGGGGACAGGGGGAAGGAGATCTGGAGGAGAGGTGTGAGGGAAAGAGAGAGGGAGAAATAAAGAGAGAGCGAGAGACAGGGCCATGACCCATGTCAGCCAACCATAATAACTGTGACCTCAATGACCTCAACTGTGACCAATGAACATGCAGCTGTGAACCTAAACCATCCAATCATATGATCCCATACATCCACTTCAGGCCACACACATCCCAGTCATTATTCAGCTTGAACCATTTGGTAGTCAATAATGTAGTGAGGTTGCTAGAAAACATTTTGAAAAAGCCATGCAATTCAATACAAAATCTGTGCCAAATGGCAATATGCTCCATGTATTACAGTGGACTTTATTCCCACATTAAAAAGGCATTATACTAAGTGTATGAGCAGTTGAGTGCTTGTAAAATGTGCTGGGATTATCATTTGGCCATTGATTATAATAATAATATATGCCATTTAGCTGACGCTTTTATCCAAAGCGACTTACAGTCATGTGTGCATACATTCTACGTATGGGTGGTCCCGGGAATCGAACCCACTACCCTGGCGTTACAAGCGCCATGCTCTACCAACTGAGCCACAGAAGGACCGATTGGCTCAGTTGGTAAGAGCACTGTCCTTGAAATACTGGAGTTGTTGGTTTGAATCCTGCACAGGCCACATATAGAATACTGAATACACACACACACACACACACACACACACACACACACACACACACACACACACACATTGTAACTGCCTTTGAATATAAGCGTGTGCTACTCCGGGTCTATAGCCAATAGGATATGGGGATTTCCACCCAGTGTTGGAAAGTAAAGAGAAACACAAAGCTTCCATTCTGAGAATGGTGGCGAGGCCTCAGACATGTCATGTTACAGGCCTGCAATAAATGAACGTCTACACACACACAGACTGTCACTCAGCAGGATGGAATGACGTGAATTATCTCACCTCCTCAATAGGTCTATCTAACCAATACACATACAAACACACACAGGCCGCTTTATATAGCGCTTTGGAATGCCTCTGAACGGCTGCATTGTGAGAGTCTGTCTCCCAAGATTAACTCAGCGGCACACACACACACACACACACACACACACACACACACACACACACACACACACACACACACACACACACACACACACACACACACACACACACACACACACACACACACACACACAAGGGCCGCCGCCCTGTTGTATAAGAGCACAGATGAATGACACATAATTGGATTAAACTTTGCATTGTAGACTGTGCAGTCACACCCACACCCAATCTCATCAAAGCCTAAAGGCACTCGCACAGCGGCTTCTGTGTGTGTGTGTGTGTTGTGTGAGCAGTCTCTTTCATCTCCTAATGTCTCCCTATTATGATGTGTTTATGTTTCTTCATCAGGCTGGCAGACTGACAGGCAGTCTGAGACTCATTACCCCAGGCCTGTTAACTGTTAGCATTACAGCCATTACCCTAGGCCTGTTAGTTGTTAGCATGTTAGCATTACAGCCATCTCCAGGCCTGTTAACTGTTAGCATGTTAGCATTGCAGTCATCCCTCCAGGCCTGTTCAGAGCTCGTAGCAGAAGCTGCACAATAGCAGGAGGATTAACAGATTAGTACACTTTTCTACCTTCTCCTCCCTCCTTAATCCTCCACCCCTCCCTTTGCCTCTCCGCTGACGACTTTGTCAGCCACTTTGAAAAGAAGGTTGATGACATCCGCTCCTCATTCACTCAGCCTATTGAGTCCACTGGTACCACTCACACAGAACTACCCTACGCCTTGACCTCTTTCTCCCCTCTCTCTCCAGATGACTAGTGAGGTTCGGCCACCCGAACACTGGCTGCCCCTCTGACTTCAAAATGTTCAAAGTTGCTCCCCTCAAGAAATCAACACTCAACCCCTCTGAAGTCAAAGACTACAGACCAGTATCCCTTCTTTTCTTTCCAAAACACTTGAGCGAGTTGTCTCTGGCCAACTCTCTCAGAACAATCTTCTTGACCCTAACCAGTCAGGCTTTAAGGTGGATCAGTCAACTGAGACTTCTCTCCTCTGTTTTCATCCTCCTAAATCTATCCAGTGCCTTCAACACCGTGAACTAGAGGTCGACTGATTAATCGGAATGGCCGATTAATTAGGGACAATTTCAAGTTTTCATAACAATCAGTAATTGACATTTTTCTGACACATTGGTGCGTCTGGCTTCCGGGTTGGAAGCGCGCTGTGTTAAGAAGCAGTGCGGCTTGGTTGGGTTGTGTATCGGAGGATGCATGACTTTCAACCTTCGTCTCTCCCGAGCCCCTACGGGAGTTGTAGCGATGAGACAAGATAGTAGCTACTAAACAATTGGATACCATGAAATTGGGGAGAAAAAAGGGGTAAAATTTTTAATGAAAAATAAAAAGGTAAAGGAATATTTATCATGTGATTTCTGTTGACTTAATTTTATTTATTTTCTGCGCGCCGTCGCAGATTATTGCATGGTTTATACATAAAGTTTTTTTGAAATCTGACACAGCGGTTGTATTAAGGAGAGGTATATCTATATATCTATATCTGTTTTCTAAATGATAGTTTCCAGATTTGACCATATTAATGACCTAACGCTCATATTTCTGTGTGTTATTATGGTATAATTAAGTCTATGATTTGATATTTGATAGAGCAGTGATGATAAGCAGTGATAAGCTGAGCGGTGATAAGCAGTGATAAGCTGAGCGGTGATAAGAAGTGATAAGCTGAGCGGTGATAAGCAGTGATAAGCTGAGCGGTGATAAGCAGTGATAAGCTGAGTGGTGATAAGCAGTGATAAGCTGAGTGGTGATAAGCAGTGATAAGCTGAGCGGTGATAAGCAGTGATAAGCTGAGCGGTGATAAGCAGTGATAAGCTGAGCGGTGATAAGCAGTGATAAACTGAGCGGTGATAAGCAGTGATAAGCTGAGCGGTGATAAGCAGTGATAAGCTGAGCGGTGATAAGCAGTGATAAGCTGAGCGGTGATAAGCAGTGATAAGCTGAGCGGTGATAAGCAGTGATAAGCTGAGCGGTGATAAGCAGTGATAAGCTGAGCGGTGATAAGCAGTGATAAGCTGAGCGGTGATAAGCAGTGATAAGCTGAGCGGTGATAAGCAGTGATAAGCTGAGCGGTGATAAGCAGTGATAAGCTGAGCGGTGATAAGCAGCAGCAGGCTCCTAAGCATTCATTCAAACAGCACTTTCGTGCGTTTGCCAGCAGCTCTTCGTTGTGCTTCAAGCATTGAGCTGTTTATGACTTCAAGCCTATCAACTCCCGAGATCAGGCTGGTGTAACCGATCTGAAATGGCTAGTTAGTTAGCGGGGTGTGCACTCACTCTGAGACCTTGAAGTAGTTGTTCCCCTTGCTCTGCAAGGGCCACGGCATTTGTGGAGTGATGGATAACGATGCTTCGAGGGTGGCTGTTTTCGATGTAACCCTGGTTCGAGCCCAGGTAGGAGTGAGGAGAGGGACGGAAGCTATGCTGTTACACTGGCAATACTAAAGTGCCTATAAGAACATCCAATAGTCAAAGGTATATGAAATACAAATGTTATAGAGAGAAATAGTCCTATAATTCCTATAATAACTACAACCTAAAACTTA
Source organism: Oncorhynchus keta (assembly GCF_023373465.1). Lineage (NCBI taxonomy): Eukaryota > Metazoa > Chordata > Actinopteri > Salmoniformes > Salmonidae > Oncorhynchus > Oncorhynchus keta. The sequence continues at coordinate 36,992,746 of NC_068446.1, read as the reverse complement.
TTACCTGGGAATATTGAAGACTCATGTTAAAAGGAACCACCAGCTTTCATATGTTCTCATGTTCTGAGCAAGGAACTTAAACGTTAGCTTTCTTACATGACACATATTTTACATGGCACACATTTTTACATGGCACATATTACTTTCTTCTCCAACACTTTGTTTTCACATTATTTAAACCAAATTGAACATGTTTCATTATTTATTTGAGGCTAAATTGATTTTATTGATGTATTATATTAAGTTAAAATAAGTGTTCATTCAGTATTGTTGTAATTGTCATTATTTTAAAAACAAAAAAATTAAAAAATGGCCGATTAATCGGTATCGGCTTTTTTGAGTCCTCCAATAATCGGTATCGGCGTTGAAAAATCATAATTAGTCGACCTCTACCGTGAATCATCAGATCCTCCTCTCCACCCTCTCAGGCCTGGCCATCTCAGACTGCACAATCTTACCTGACAGGCCACTCCTACCAGATGATGTGAAGAGGATCTGGGGACACTACTGGTGTCCTTCAGGGACTCTCAACTACTTTTCTCCTTCCCCCATCTGACACCTAAGTGGTGACATGTATCTCTGCGTGCCTGACAGATGTTAGATTATAGCCCATTACCTAAAGGTCAACCTCAACAAGTCGGAGCTTCTTGTCCTCCCGGGGAAGGCCTGCCCGCTCCAAGACCTCTCCATCAAGGTTGACAATTCCCCCGTGTCCCCCTCACAGAGTGCAAAAACCTTGGCGTTACTCTGGACAACACCCTGTCGTTCTCTGCAAACATCAAAGCAGTGACTCCCTCCTGCAGGTTGATACTCTTCAACATCTGTAGAGTATGAACCAACCTCACACAGGAACAGGCGCAGGTCCTAATCCAGGAACTTGTCTCCATTCTGTCTCCATTCTGCTGTGCCATCAAACCCTTGTAACTTATCCAGAACACTACAGCCCGCCTGGTGTTCAGTCTTCCTAAGTTCTCCAATGTGACCCTGCTCCTTCATGCAATCCTCTGGCTCCCAGTCAAAGCTTGCATCCACTACAAGACATGGTACTCGCCTACGAGGAACTGAGGAACTGCCCCTCCCTACCTCCAGGCTCTGCTCAAACCCTACAACCCCAACCCGAGTACTCCGTTCTGCCACCTCTGGTCTCTTGGCCCTCTGACCCCTATGGGGGCAGTCAAAGCTCTTCTCTGTCCTGGCACACCAATGGTAGAACCAGCTTCCCCCTGAAGCTAGGACAGCAGTCTCTTCCCATCTTCTGAAAACATCTGAAATCCTAACTCTTCAAAGAGTACCTAAAATCCCCCCCCCCGCGCGTTGAAGGCCAGCATCCCAGAGTTGCCTCTTCTCTGATGAAGTTGAGACTGGTGTTTTGCAGGTACTATTTAATGAACCTCTCAGTTGTGCACTGGGGCCTCCAACTCCTCTTTCTATTCTGGTTAGAACCAGTTTGTGCTGTTCTGTGAAGGGAGTAGTATACAGCGTTGTACGACATCTTCAGTCTGCCGTTTCGAGCTACAATAGTAACTTACAACCTTAACAAGGTTTATACTGTATTTCTGATTAATTTGATGTTATTTTAATGGACCAACATTTTTCAAAAACACGGACATTTCTAAGTGACCCCAAAGTTTTGTATCTATTCTTATTCCATTAATTTACTTAGATATGTGTCTATTAGGTAGTTGCTGTGGAATTGTTAGATTACATGCTAGATATTGTTGCACTGTCAGAACAAAAAGCACAAGCATTTCACTACACTTGCAATAACATCTGCTTACCATGTGTATGTGACCAATAACGCTTTATTTGATTTAAATAGCAAAGTTGGGTTGGAACTCATAAGATGTTGCCCTTCTCCATTACTAAATGTGTGCTGACCATTCTGGCTCAAAATGGCTTCCGTGTTTCCTGACGTCATTGCTACACATTGGTGGTGGAGTAATGATTGCACACAATGTACAGCTCTTTGGATGGATCTTGGTGGTGGAGTAATGATTGCACACAATGTACAGCGCTTTGGATGGATCTTGGTGGTGGAGTAATGATTGCACACAATGTACAGCTCTTTGGATGGATCTTGGTGGTGGAGTAATGATTGCACACAATGTACAGCGCTTTGGATGGATCTTGCAAGTAGCATACAGATTTGATGATTGCCAATCTCTGCCCGTCTCTCTCTCTCTCTCTCTCTCTCTCTCTCTCTCTCTCTCTCTCTCTCTCTCTCTCTCTCTCCTTCCACTTTGGTGTGTAGCTTTAGTAATCCTGAGAAAAAAAAACAGGCAGATGGCACTTGAGAGAGATTAAAAACAGTCACTGCACATCTGAAGACCACACACACACTCTCACACCTGCATCTCCCCTTACCTCTCTACTGCTCTCTCTATCTCCAATCTCTGCCTTTGTCCTCATCTCTCCACATCTGCAGAGCTTGCTCACTCGGAAGCTGCACCGCTGTCTCTTGCTCTCTCCATCCTCTCCTATTCTCTCTCTCCACATACTCTCATCTGCAGAGGGCACATTCTCATCATCTGCAGAGGGCACATTCTCATCATCTGCAGAGGGCACATTCTCATCATCTGCAGAGGGCACATTCTCATCATCTGCAGAGGGCACATTCTCATCATCTGCAGAGGGCACATTCTCATCATCTGCAGAGGGCACATTCTCATCATCTGCAGAGGGCACATTCTCATCATCTGCAGAGGACACATTCTCATCATCTGCAGAGGGCACATTCTCATCATCTGCAGAGGGCACATTCTCATCATCTGCAGAGGACACATTCTCATCATCTGCAGAGGACACATTCTCATCATCTGCAGAGGGCACATTCTCATCATCTGCAGAGGGCACATTGTCATCATCTGCAGAGGACACATTCTCATCATCTGCAGAGGGCACATTGTCATCATCTGCAGAGGTCACATTCTCATCATCTGCAGAGGGCACATTGTCATCATCTGCAGAGGGCACATTCTCATCATCTGCAGAGGGCACATTGTCATCATCTGCAGAGGGCACATTGTCATCATCTGCAGAGGACACATTCTCATCATCTGCAGAGGACACATTCTCATCATCTGCAGAGGGCACATTCTCATCATCTGCAGAGGGCACATTCTCATCATCTGCAGAGGGCACATTCTCATCATCTGCAGAGGGCACATTGTCATCATCTGCAGAGGGCACATTCTCATCATCTGCAGAGGGCACATTGTCATCATCTGCAGAGGGCACATTCTCATCATCTGCAGAGGACACATTCTCATCATCTGCAGAGGGCACATTGTCATCATCTGCAGAGGGCACATTGTCATCATCTGCAGAGGACACATTCTCATCATCTGCAGAGGGCACATTCTCATCATCTGCAGAGGGCACATTCTCATCATCTGCAGAGGGCACATTCTCATCATCTGCAGAGGACACATTCTTATCATCTGCAGAGGACACATTCTCATCATCTGCAGAGGACACATTCTCATCATCTGCAGAGGGCACATTGTCATCATCTGCAGAGGACACATTCTCATCATCTGCAGAGGGCACATTCTCATCATCTGCAGAGGACACATTCTCATCATCTGCAGAGGGCACATTCTCATCATCTGCAGAGGGCACATTCTCATCATCTGCAGAGGGCACATTCTCATCATCTGCAGAGGGCACATTCTCATCATCTGCAGAGGGCACATTCTCATCATCTGCAGAGGGCACATTCTCATCATCTGCAGAGGGCACATTCTCATCATCTGCAGAGGGCACATTCTCATCATCTGCAGAGGGCACATTCTCATCATCTGCAGAGGGCACATTCTTATCATCTGCAGAGGACACATTCTCATCATCTGCAGAGGGCACATTCTCATCATCTGCAGAGGGCACATTCTCATCATCTGCAGAGGGCACATTCTTATCATCTGCAGAGGACACATTCTCATCATCTGCAGAGGGCACATTCTCATCATCTGCAGAGGGCACATTCTCATCATCTGCAGAGGGCACATTCTCATCATCTGCAGAGGACACATTCTCATCATCTGCAGAGGACACATTCTCATCATCTGCAGAGGGCACATTCTCATCATCTCTCTCATCATCTGCAGAGGACACATTGTCATCATCTTGTCATCATCTGCAGAGGGCACATTCTCATCATCTGCAGAGGGCACATTGTCATCATCTGCAGAGGGCACATTCTCATCATCTGCAGAGGACACATTCTCATCATCTGCAGAGGGCACATTCTCATCATCTGCAGAGGGCACATTGTCATCATCTGCAGAGGGCACATTGTCATCATCTGCAGAGGGCACATTGTCATCATCTGCAGAGGGCACATTGTCATCATCTGCAGAGGGCACATTGTCATCATCTGCAGAGGGCACATTGTCATCATCTGCAGAGGGCACATTCTCATCATCTGCAGAGGGCACATTCTCATCATCTGCAGAGGGCACATTCTCATCATCTGCAGAGGACACATTCTCATCATCTGCAGAGGGCACATTGTCATCATCTGCAGAGGGCACATTCTCATCATCTGCAGAGGGCACATTGTCATCATCTGCAGAGGGCACATTCTCATCATCTGCAGAGGGCACATTCTCATCATCTGCAGAGGGCACATTCTCATCATCTGCAGAGGGCACATTCTCATCATCTGCAGAGGGCACATTCTCATCATCTGCAGAGGGCACATTGTCATCATCTGCAGAGGGCACATTCTCATCATCTGCAGAGGGCACATTGTCATCATCTGCAGAGGGCACATTCTCATCATCTGCAGAGGGCACATTCTCATCATCTGCAGAGGGCACATTCTCATCATCTGCAGAGGGCACATTCTCATCATCTGCAGAGGGCACATTCTCATCATCTGCAGAGGGCACATTCTCATCATCTGCAGAGGGCACATTGTCATCATCTGCAGAGGGCACATTCTCATCATCTGCAGAGGACACATTCTCATCATCTGCAGAGGGCACATTCTCATCATCTGCAGAGGGCACATTCTCATCATCTGCAGAGGGCACATTCTCATCATCATTCATCATCTGCAGAGGGCACATTCTTATCATCTGCAGAGGGCACATTCTCATCATCTGCAGAGGGCACATTCTTATCATCTGCAGAGGGCACATTCTTATCATCTGCAGAGGACACATTCTCATCATCTGCAGAGGTCACATTCTCATCATCTGCAGAGGACACATTCTCATCATCTGCAGAGGGCACATTCTCATCATCTGCAGAGGGCACATTCTTATCATCTGCAGAGGGCACATTGTCATCATCTGCAGAGGGCACATTCTCATCATCTGCAGAGGACACATTCTTATCATCTGCAGAGGGCACATTCTCATCATCTGCAGAGGACACATTCTTATCATCTGCAGAGGGCACATTCTTATCATCTGCAGAGGGCACATTCTTATCATCTGCAGAGGGCACATTCTTATCATCTGCAGAGGGCACATTCTTATCATCTGCAGAGGGCACATTCTCATCATCTGCAGAGGACACATTCTTATCATCTGCAGAGGGCACATTCTTATCATCTGCAGAGGGCACATTCTTATCATCTGCAGAGGGCACATTCTCATCATCTGCAGAGGGCACATTGTCATCATCTGCAGAGGACACATTCTCATCATCTGCAGAGACACATTGTCATCATCTGGAGGGCACATTGTCATCATCTGCAGAGGGCACATTCTCATCATCTGCAGAGGCACATTCTCATCATCTGCAGAGGACACATTCTTATCATCTGCAGAGGGCACATTCTTATCATCTGCAGAGGGCACATTCTCATCATCTGCAGAGGGCACATTCTCATCATCTGCAGAGGACACATTCTTATCATCTGCAGAGGGCACATTCTCATCATCTGCAGAGGACACATTCTTATCATCTGCAGAGGGCACATTCTCATCATCTGCAGAGGGCACATTCTCATCATCTGCAGAGGACACATTCTTATCATCTGCAGAGGACACATTCTTATCATCTGCAGAGGGCACATTCTTATCATCTGCAGAGGGCACATTCTCATCATCTGCAGAGGGCACATTCTCATCATCTGCAGAGAACACATTGTCATCATCTGCAGAGGGCACATTGTCATCATCTGCAGAGGACACATTCTCATCATCTGCAGAGGACACATTCTCATCATCTGCAGAGGACACATTCTCATCATCTGCAGAGGGCACATAACGCTAACCCTAACCGTAACCTTAGACAAGCAGTTGCTTATTAACAGATAGTGTGTTGATAGTATGACCATCTGTAGACCATCTATCCAGACTATCCACATAAGGTGGGACCCTACCTGTCAGGATTTGGCCAGGGTTGTTCCGGTTTTTGGTCACTAGATGCCCCCATTGTGCTTTTTGACCTTTTGTTTTCCCTTGATCCCCATTATTATTTGCACCTGTGCCTCGTTTCCCCTGATTGTATTTAAACCCTTAGTTTTCCTCAGTTCTTTGCTCTGTGTTTGTATGTTAGCACCCAGCCCTAGTATTCTGTGAACTCTTGTTGATCCCGGTAGACTCTCTTGTGGAATTCTGTTTTTTGTTCTTGTTTATTTATTTTTGAGTATCTTTTGAGGCTTTTTTATGCTTTACCTTCCACCTTGTGGATTTACCTTTTTGTCTTGGAGGATTACCTTTGTTCTTGTGGAATTCCTTTTGAGGTTGTGGAGTTACATGTTTTCCTGAAGAACTTCACTTTTTACTTCATTAAATACACCGTCTCAAGTACTGCTGTGTCTGCATCATCTTCTGGGTTCTGCCGACTATTCGTGGCTCAGTTGGTTAAGTGACTGTTTCTCACTCCGGAGACCCGGGTTCGTAACCAGGTCCTGACACTACCTTTGTCTCCCCCCCATCTAATTTCTATCTCTCTACCTCTGCTAACGCTAGATGACGCCCTCTACAACCTCCTTTTTTTCTCTCTCTCTACTTTACTTTAGTTTATTTAGTCAATATTTTCTTAACTCCATTTCTTCAACTGCATTGTTGATTATGGGCTTGTAAGTAAGCATTTCAAGATAAGGTTGTGGCCTGTTGTATTTGGCGCATATGACACATAACATTTTATTAGATTTTATAGTCATGCCTGCATTGCTCATACAAACATCTCTCTGGCTTCCTCTCTCTCTCTCTCTCTCTCTTTCCCTCTCTCTCTCCTATGATAGCTATGCTAACGTAAGAACAATGGGATAAGAGCTATGCTCTAGTGTTGTTGTCAGCTAACCACTGTAACAAACAAACTGGCCAATCCACCCAATGGGGACTGGACTGGCCCTGGTAGGACTGTGTGTGCGTGTGTGTGTCCATAGCAGCACGTGTGCGTTTTAATCCTCCATTCAACATGCCTGTGTGTACATTACAGTTTAGGCAGTAAATCCACTCTCCCCCAGACAGCGAGACCAAACTGCTGCAATTATTCCTTTATTCACTCTGTCTATCCCATTTAAAGGCTCATTTTCTTTTCATCTCTCTATCCTAGCCGTCCCTCTTCCTTTATCTCCCTTGGAGCGCTGTGCTGCTATGTGTGTCTACATGTTTAGAATTGTGTGTGTGTGTGTGTGAGTATCCGTCTACATGTTTATAATTGTGTGTGTGAGTGAGTGAGTGTGTGTGTGTATCTGTCTACATGTTTATAATTGTGTGTGTGAGTGAGTGAGTGTGTGTGTGTATCCGTCTACATGTTTATAATTGTGTGTGTGAGTGAGTGTGTGTGTGTATCCGTCTACATGTTTATAATTGTGTGTGTGTGAGTGAGTGTGTGTGTGTATCCGTCTACATGTTTATAATTGTGTGTGTGAGTGAGTGTGTGTGTGTATCCGTCTACATGTTTATAATTGTGTGTGTGAGTGAGTGAGTGAGTGTGTGTATCCGTCTACATGTTTATAATTGTGTGTGTGAGTGAGTGAGTGTGTGAGCTGTTGGGCCCACATCAAGCCATCCCTCGGGTATGAAGTCATTGGCACCGTTAATGACATCATAAATCAGGCCCTGTTCCCTGAAGACTGTGTGGGGGGGGGGGGTGGGGGGGGTATTCCCTGGGTATTCTGAGACAATTAAACCAGAATAACTGTTAAATGAATCTGAGGATAGGGATAGAGGATGGGGGAAATAAAAAAACTTTGTTAACTGAAGGTCTAATTCTGATGCTGAAGACTGAAGAAGAGAAACAGGTGAAAAACGGCAATTAACACCCGTGTGACCAGACGCCAGAACCAATGTCACACGACGTGTGACCAGACGCCAGAACCAATGTCACACGACGGATGACCAGACGCCAGAACCAATGTCACACGACGTGTGACCAGACGCCAGAACCAATGTCACACGACGTGTGACCAGACGCCAGAACCAATGTCACACGACGTGTGACCAGACGCCAGAACCAATGTCACACGACGGATGACCAACCAATGTCACACGACGTGTGACCAGACGCCAGAACCAATGTCACACGTGTGACCAGACAGAACCAATGTGATGTCCACGACGTGTGACCAGACGCCAGAACCAATGTCACACGACGGTGACCAGACCAGACCAATGTCACACGACGTGTGACCAGACGCCAGAACCAATGTCACACGACGTGATGACCAGACGCCAGAACCAATGTCACCGACGGATGACCAGACGCCAGAACCAATGTCACACGATGGATGACCAGACGCCAGAACCAATGTCGTGTGACCAGACGCCAGAACCAATGTCACACGACGTGTGACCAGACGCCAGAACCAATGTCACACGACGTGATGACCAGACGCCAGAACCAATGTCACACGACGTGTGACCAGACGCCAGAACCAATGTCACACGACGTGTGACCAGACGCCAGAACCAATGTCACACGACGTGTGACCAGACGCCAGAACCAATGTCACACGACGGGTGACCAGACGCCAGAACCAACAGAACCAATGTCACACGACGTGTGACCAGACGCCAGAACCAATGTCACACGACGTGTGAACCAATGTCACACGACGTGTGACCAGACGCCAGAACCAATGTCACACGACGGATGACCAGACGCCAGAACCAATGTCACACGACGGATGACCAGACGCCAGAACCAATGTCACACGACGTGTGACCAGACGCCAGAACCAATGTCACCAATGTCACACGACGGATGACCAGACGCCAGAACCAATGTCACACGACGGATGACCAGACGCCAGAACCAATGTCACACGACGGATGACCAGACGCCAGAACCAATGTCACACGACGTGTGACCAGACGCCAGAACCAATGTCACACGACGGATGACCAGACGCCAGAACCAATGTCACACGACGGATGACCAGACGCCAGAACCAATGTCACACGACGTGTGACCAGACGCCAGAACCAATGTCACACGACGTGTGACCAGACGCCAGAACCAATGTCACACGACGGATGACCAGACGTCAGAACCAATGTCACACGACGTGTGACCAGACGCCAGAACCAATGTCACACGACGGATGACCAGACGCCAGAACCAATGTCACACGACGTGTGACCAGACGCCAGAACCAATGTCACGTGTGACCAGACGCCAGATGTCACACGACGGATGACCAGACGTCAGAACCAATGTCACACGACGTGTGACCAGACGCCAGAACCAATGTCACACGACGGATGACCAGACACCAGAACCAATGTCACACGACGTGTGACCAGACGCCAGAACCAATGTCACACGACGGATGACCAGACGCCAGAACCAATGTCACACGACGGATGACCAGACGTCAGAACCAATGTCACACGACGGATGACCAGACGCCAGAACCAATGTCACACGACGGATGACCAGACACCAGAACCAATGTCACACGACGTGTGACCAGACGCCAGAACCAATGTCACACGACGTGTGACCAGACGCCAGAACCAATGTCACACGACGTGTGACCAGACGTCAGATGGTCAAGCTGGCACAGATTGACCTCTGAGACCGTCACTTCCATGCTACCCTGCCAGTGCTGAGACCACTGTTAACAGAGACCACTGTTAACGCACATGACCCCGAAACACACACACACACGAATGCATGCATACAGACACATACACACACATTATTCCACTATGACTGTTAACACCACTGACCCTGATTTCACAAAACAAAAGTCTTTCCCATTGGTTGAATCATCCACCAGCATATTCTCTTCCACTGTTGTCGTGGAAACAGCAGAGAACGGGAGAAAGAGAGAGAGAGAGAGAGAGAGAGAGACACAGAGAAAGGGAGAGAGACAGAGAGAGAGAGAGAGACACACACACAGAGAGAGAGAGAGACACACACACAGAGAGAGAGAGAGAGAGAGAGAGAGAGAGAGAGAGAGACACACATAGAGAGAGAGAGAGAGAGAGAGAGAGAGCGAGAGAGAGAGAGAGAGCGAGAGAGAGAGAGAGAGAGAGAGAGAGAGAGAGAGACACACAGAGAGAGAGAGAGAGAGAGAGAGAGAGAGAGAGACACACAGAGAGAGAGAGAGAGAGAGAGAGAGAGAGAGAGAGAGAGAGAGAGAGAGAGAGAGAGAGAGAGAGATGCAGAAAGACTGAGAAGAGAATCGCTGATGGGTCTTTTTTTAAGAGGGATAGGTGGTAGCCTCATCAAAAAGCTGAAATGGAACATTCCAGGCTTACTTTGTGTGTGTGTGTGTGAATATGTGTGTGTGTGTGAATATGTGTGAATCTTACTATGCTTTTGGAGATTTGTATTGGTAGGAAACATCTTTACACACACACATGCACACTCACACACATACACACACTGTCTCTCTCCCAATCCTGAGTGAGGGAGATTATTGCGTGTGTGTGTGAGCATCTGTGTGCTTACTGCCACTGTCTCTCTGCAGCGCTGCAGTCCTAGATAGATACTGAGAAGGTATTAAGTCTCAGATTAATACCCGCGTCAGGCCTCCTTTCTAACTCTGAGGGTGCTTACCAGCCAAAAGGAAAAAGCTATTAAGCATGGAAAATAAGACTGGCTGATTTGAGAAACAGGTATTCATATTTGAATTTAAGCTTAAGCCTCAATTTCAAAGGGCTTGGAGAGTGAAAGAGAGAGGGGTGGGGGACTCTTAGGAGAGGTTTGCAATGCAAAACTCATAGATGTTCACAATGACTATTTTGCTATTCCTTCCTTCCATCGACAGAGTGACCAATATGTCATATAATAAATAAATGCATTATTAACCATGTGTGAGTAGAACATGTAATGAGTGAGTGAAAGAATGATGAACACGATTACAGATGATGCTCACTAGTGATACCTGCTGTCCAAACAGAAGCACACTGCACCATGCCTACTTGTTCAATGCAGGCCACATTGTTATATACACACAGGAACTGACTTTGGATTAGCTGTGAAACACCATCGGCTTGTAAACACTGATTCCAGGATGGTGGTTCCCACGCACACACGCACGCACGCACACACACACACACACAGCAACACACGCACACACACACACAGCAACACACACAGCAACACGCGCACACACGCGCAAGCATGCACACACACACACACACACACAGCAACACACGCACACGCACACACACACACAGCAACGCACGCACGCACGCACGCACGCACGCACGCACGCACGCACGCACGCACGCACGCACGCACACACACACACACACACACACACACACACACACACACACACACACACACACACAGCAAGTGCCTACCTGTGAGCAGGGAGACTCGATGGAAGGTGCCCTCCAGTTTGCCCAGCAAGATGTGGACAAAGCCGTCTTTGGACAGTTGCCCCGCCTCTTTGGAACTCTGGTCGTATACCACCACTTCCTGTTTCCTGCCCATCTCAACCTGTAGAAACACCAGTGAGCAAGAAGATGTCAATGGAGGTTAGGGTTAGTATCATTCATTGCAAAAGGAATATGAAGTTGTCATAACCCATGACTAAAAAAAGTTGCACTGATAAAAACTGCTGTTTGTATTAAAACACACATTTATCTTCATTTTGAAATCTTATGATATAGAGGGGGTTGGGTGGGTGATGCATGGGGTTACCGAAACAACATTTGGGAACATAGCAAAGTATTACACCATCTGGACAGAGTTAAAAAAAAATCTAAAGGGATTTTCACATTGATATCCAGGAAGCGATGCTGTAACAGTAAATAACGGCTAAATAAGGAGGACATATTATCTGTTAAATACAAAACATTCATGTGTGTAAATGGACAGTTCAAGCACCTTCAATGCATCAGCATGCTGTAGAGGCTTTGTCACAATGTGTTTGTAAAAGAGGAAGAGATGCGAGCATGCGCCTGTGTTTGTCTATGCTGTGTGTGTGACACGCCAGTCAGGCTCCTTCTCCATGTTGTCAGGCAGGTTTTAGTCACATGACCAGAGCCTAGCCTATCGCATTGCAGCTCTAAACCACCACTGAAAGGGGGTTCTTTAACCCTTTTCTTCGTGTTGTTTTCATGTGCTCCCTCCGACCTTCAGATAGCATAAAGACTACACTATAGCTGCTCGGCAAAACAACACTTCCTCCAAGACTACTGTTCACTGCTGAGTGGCCCCTTTGTCTTTCTCTGTGAGCTTTACCATGCAGTGGGTCATGGTAGACACACAGGTCTACAGTGTGTATCAGAGAGTCTATTACTCTGCAATAGTGTGTGTTTGTGTGCGTGCCTCAGTGTGTGTGTGTGTGTGTGTGTGTGTGTGTGTGTGTGTGTGTGTGTGTGTGTGTGTGTGTGTGTGTGTGTGTGTGTGTGTGTGTGTGTGTGTGTGTGTGTCAGTGTGTGTGTGTCAATGTGTGTTTGTGCTTCATGTTACACAGCAGCCGTACCAGAGTGTCTTGGCCGACAGATACACAGGTGACTAATGTATCATGTTTTTCCTGACCCATCGGGATAGAGGAGTACAGAATGAATGATGAGTACAAAATGGATGGATGAGTCCAGAATGGATGGATGTGTACAGTATGTCGTGTCATGTTTCTAACACATCTACAACACCTGTAAAAGACTGTTGTTCCCCGTCTTAACTGTTGTGTGGTCAGTGACCATCTGAGAGGGGAGAGAGCATCTCAACCTGACCACCTACTTAACTGAACCCATCTGAGAGGGGAGAGAGCATCTCAACCTGACCACCTACTTAACTGAACCCATCTGAGAGGGGAGAGAGCATCTCAACCTGACCACCTACTTAACTGAACCCATCTGAGAGGGGAGAGAGCATCTCAACCTGACCACCTACTTAACTGAACCCATCTGAGAGGGGAGAGAGCATCTCAACCTGACCACCTACTTAACTGAACCCATCTGAGAGGGGAGAGAGCATCTCAACCTGACCACCTACTTAACTGAACCCATCTGAGAGGGGAGAGAGCATCTCAACCTGACCACCTACTTAACTGAACCCATCTGAGAGGGGAGAGAGCATCTCAACCTGACCACCTACTTAACTGAACCCATCTGAGAGGGGAGAGAGCATCTCAACCTGACCACCTACTTAACTGAACCCATCTGAGAGGGGAGAGAGCATCTCAACCTGACCACCTACTTAACTGAACCCATCTGAGAGGGGAGAGAGCATCTCAACCTGACCACCTACTTAACTGAACCCATCTGAGAGGGGAGAGAGCATCTCAACCTGACCACCTACTTAACTGAACCCATCTGAGAGGGGAGAGAGCATCTCAACCTGACCACCTACTTAACTGAACCCATCTGAGAGGGGAGAGAGCATCTCAACCTGACCACCTACTTAACTGAACCCATCTGAGAGGGGAGAGAGCATCTCAACCTGACCACTGAGTCTGCGTTTAAACACAACCTCCAGTACAGCAGTCCTCTGAACCCATCTGAGTTAACTGAACCCATCTGAGTTCACTGACATCCATTCTGAGTCCACTGAACCCATCTGATACCCATCTGAGTCCACTGATACTCATCTGAGTCCACTGATACCCATTTGAGTCCACTGATACCCATCTGAGTCCACTGATACCATCTGAGTCAACTGATACCCATTTGAGTCCACTGATACCCATCTGAGTCCACTGATACCATCTGAGTCCACTGATACCCATCTGAGTCCACTGATACTCATCTGAGTCCACTGATACCATCTGAGTCCACTAATACTCATCTGAGTCCACTGATACCATCTGAGTCCACTGATACTCATCTGAGTCCACTGATACCAAGCTAGTCCACTGATACCCATCTGAGTCCACTGATACCCATTTGAGTCCACTGATACCCATCTGAGTCCACTGATACCATCTGAGTCCACTGATACCCATTTGAGTCCACTGATACCCATCTGAGTCCACTGATACCCATCTGAGTCCACTGATACCATCTGAGTCCACTGATACCCATTTGAGTCCACTGATACCCATCTGAGTCCACTGATACCATCTGAGTCCACTGATACCCATCTGAGTCCACTGATACCATCTGAGTCCACTGATACCCATCTGAGTCCACTGATACCATCTGAGTCCACTGATACCCATTTGAGTCCACTGATACCCATCTGAGTCCACTGATACCCATCTGAGTCCACTGATACCCATCTGAGTCCACTGATACCATCTGGGTCCACTGATACTCATCTGAGTTAACTGATACCCATCTGAGTCAACTGATACCCATCTGAGTTAACTGATACCATCTGAGTTAACTGATACCATCTGGGTCCACTGATACCCATCTGAGTCCACTGATACCATCTGAGTTAACTGATACCATCTGAGTTAACTGATACCATCTGGGTCCACTGATACTCATCTGAGTCAACTGATACCCATCTGAGTTAACTGATACCATCTGAGTTAACTGATACCATCTGTGTCCACTGATACCATCTGAGTTAACTGATACCCATCTGAGTTAACTGATACCCATCTGTGTCCACTGATACCATCTGAGTCCACTGATACTCATCTGAGTTAACTGATACCCATCTGAGTTAACTGATACCCATCTGTGTCCACTGATACCATCTGAGTTAACTGATACTCATCTGAGTTAACTGATACCCATCTGAGTTAACTGATACCATCTGAGTCCACTGATACCCATTTGAGTCCACTGATACCCATCTGAGTCCACTGATACCATCTGAGTCAACTGATACCCATTTGAGTCCACTGATACCCATCTGAGTCCACTGATACTCATCTGAGTCAACTGATACCCATCTGTGTCCACTGATACCATCTGAGTTAACTGATACTCATCTGAGTTAACTGATACCCATCTGAGTTAACTGATACCATCTGAGTCCACTGATACTCATCTGAGTTAACTGATACCCATCTGAGTTAACTGATACCATCTGAGTTAACTGATACTCATCTGAGTTAACTGATACCCATCTGAGTTAACTGATACCATCTGAGTCCACTGATACTCATCTGAGTCCACTGATACCATCTGGGTCCACTGATACTCATCTGAGTCCACTGATACCATCTGGGTCCACTGATACCCATCTGAGTCCACTGATACCATCTGGGTCCACTGATACTCATCTGAGTCAACTGATACCCATCTGTGTCCACTGATACCATCTGAGTTAACTGATACTCATCTGAGTTAACTGATACCCATCTGAGTTAACTGATACCATCTGAGTTAACTGATACCATCTGGGTCCACTGATACTCATCTGAGTCAACTGATACCCATCTGTGTCCACTGATACCATCTGAGTTAACTGATACCCATCTGAGTCCACTGATACCCATCTGAGTCCACTGATACCCATCTGAGTCCACTGATACCCATCTGAGTCCACTGATACCATCTGAGTTAACTGATACCCATCTGAGTTAACTGATACCCATCTGAGTCCACTGATACCCATCTGAGTCCACTGATACCCATCTGTGTCCACTGATACCCATCTGTGTCCACTGATACCATCTGAGTCCACTGATACCATCTGAGTCCACTGATACCCATCTGAGTCCACTGATACCAAGCTAGTCCACTGATACCCATCTGAGTTAACTGATACCCATCTGAGTCCACTGATACCATCTGAGTCCACTGATACCCATTTGAGTCCACTGATACCCATCTGAGTCCACTGATACCATCTGAGTCCACTGATACCCATTTGAGTCCACTGATACCCATCTGAGTCCACTGATACCCATCTGAGTCCACTGATACCATCTGAGTCCACTGATACCCATTTGAGTCCACTGATACCCATCTGAGTCCACTGATACCATCTGAGTCCACTGATACCCATCTGAGTCCACTGATACCATCTGAGTCCACTGATACCCATCTGAGTCCACTGATACCATCTGAGTCCACTGATACCCATTTGAGTCCACTGATACCCATCTGAGTCCACTGATACCCATCTGAGTCCACTGATACCCATCTGAGTCCACTGATACCATCTGGGTCCACTGATACTCATCTGAGTTAACTGATACCCATCTGAGTCAACTGATACCCATCTGAGTTAACTGATACCATCTGAGTTAACTGATACCATCTGGGTCCACTGATACCCATCTGAGTCCACTGATACCATCTGAGTTAACTGATACCATCTGAGTTAACTGATACCATCTGGGTCCACTGATACTCATCTGAGTCAACTGATACCCATCTGAGTTAACTGATACCATCTGAGTTAACTGATACCATCTGTGTCCACTGATACCATCTGAGTTAACTGATACCCATCTGAGTTAACTGATACCCATCTGTGTCCACTGATACCATCTGAGTCCACTGATACTCATCTGAGTTAACTGATACCCATCTGAGTTAACTGATACCCATCTGTGTCCACTGATACCATCTGAGTTAACTGATACTCATCTGAGTTAACTGATACCCATCTGAGTTAACTGATACCATCTGAGTCCACTGATACCCATTTGAGTCCACTGATACCCATCTGAGTCCACTGATACCATCTGAGTCAACTGATACCCATTTGAGTCCACTGATACCCATCTGAGTCCACTGATACTCATCTGAGTCAACTGATACCCATCTGTGTCCACTGATACCATCTGAGTTAACTGATACTCATCTGAGTTAACTGATACCCATCTGAGTTAACTGATACCATCTGAGTCCACTGATACTCATCTGAGTTAACTGATACCCATCTGAGTTAACTGATACCATCTGAGTTAACTGATACTCATCTGAGTTAACTGATACCCATCTGAGTTAACTGATACCATCTGAGTCCACTGATACTCATCTGAGTCCACTGATACCATCTGGGTCCACTGATACCATCTGAGTCCACTGATACCATCTGGGTCCACTGATACCCATCTGAGTCCACTGATACCATCTGGGTCCACTGATACTCATCTGAGTCAACTGATACCCATCTGTGTCCACTGATACCATCTGAGTTAACTGATACTCATCTGAGTTAACTGATACCCATCTGAGTTAACTGATACCATCTGAGTTAACTGATACCATCTGGGTCCACTGATACTCATCTGAGTCAACTGATACCCATCTGTGTCCACTGATACCATCTGAGTTAACTGATACCCATCTGAGTCCACTGATACCCATCTGAGTCCACTGATACCCATCTGAGTCCACTGATACCCATCTGAGTCCACTGATACCATCTGAGTTAACTGATACCCATCTGAGTTAACTGATACCCATCTGTGTCCACTGATACCCATCTGAGTCCACTGATACCCATCTGTGTCCACTGATACCCATCTGTGTCCACTGATACCATCTGAGTCCACTGATACCATCTGAGTCCACTGATACCCATCTGAGTCCACTGATACCATCTGAGTCCACTGATACCATCTGAGTCCACTGATACCCATCTGTGTCCACTGATACCCATCTGAGTCCACTGATACCCATCTGAGTCCACTGATACCATCTGAGTCCACTGATTTCATCTGAGTCCACTGATACCATCTGAGTCCACTGATACCATCTGGGTTCACTTGCTTTGGCAATGTTAACATGTGTTTCCCATGAAAATAAAGCCCTTGAATTGAAGAGAGCGAGAGAGAGAGAGAGAGAGAGAGAGAGAGAGAGAGAGAGAGAGAGAGAGAGAGAGAATGATTACTGCATTGTTAGAGGTCAATAACCTCTGGAGTTGACATACTGCAGCATATGAAAAGACTCAGTCCCTCCCCCTTCACCAGCCAGTAGGCAGCAGCACTACACTACTATACTGCTGTTTTTACCATTAACAATGCAGGTGTTGCATAGGTACAATGGAGAAAGGTAGAGAGGAGTGAGAGAGAGGCAGGGAGAGGGCGATAGAGAGATATTACCCTTTATGGTTGTGATGTCTGGGTACCACTCACCAACCAAGAATTCACAAAATGGACACCAAATTGAGACTGCATGCAGAATTCTGGGGCTCTGTTCACAAACACAAACAGACCCCACAGAGTCCCAGGACAGCAACACAATTGGACCCAACCAAATCATGAGAAAACAAAAAAGATAATTACTTGACACATTGGAAAGAATTTACAAAACAACTGAGCAAACTACTGCCCTAAAAAAAAAAATGCCCTAAACAGAAAGTACACAGTGGCAGAATACCTGACCACTGTGACTGACCCAAAATGAAGGAACTCTTTGACTATGTACAGACTCAGTGAGCATAGCTTTGCTATAGAGAAAAGCCGCCGAAAGGACACCTGGTACTCAAGAGAAGACAGGCTATGTGCACACTGCCCACAAAATGAGGTGGAAACTGAGCTGCACTTCCTAACCTCCTGCTAAATGTTTGACCATATTAGAAACACACATTCCCTTCAGATTACACAGACCCACAAAGAATTCGAAAAACAAATCAACTTTTGATAAATTCCCATATCTACTGGGTGAAATACCACAGTGTGCATCACAGTAACAACCAGTGGAGAACAAACACCACTGTAAATACAACCCATTTTACATTTGTATAGTTATAACACTGTGCATAGCCATAACATGACATTCCAAATGTCTCTATTCCTTTGAAACTTCTGTGAGTGTAATGTTTACTGTTCATTTTTTATTGTATATTTCACTTTTGTTTATTATCTATTTCACTTGCTTTCGCAATGTTAACATATGTTTCCTATGCCAATAAAGCCCTTTGAATTGAATTGAGGAGAGTGAGAGTGAGAGTGAGAACGAGAGCGAGAGAGGGAGATAGGGAGAGAGAGAGAGAGAGAGACAGAAATAGAGAGACAGAGACAGAGAGACAGAAATAGAGACAGAGAGAGAGACAGAAATAGAGAGACAGTGACAGAGACAGAGACAGAGACAGAGAGAGAGAGAGAGAGGGAGAGACAGAAATAGAGAGACAGAGACAGAGAGAGAGAGAGACAGAAATAGAGAGACAGAGACAGAGAGAGAGAGAGACAGAAATAGAGACAGAGACAGAGAGAGAGACAGAGAGAGAGACAGAAATAGAGAGACAGAGACGGAGACAGAGACAGAGACAGAGACAGAGACAGAGAGATGAAGTATCTCTGATCATTTGGACATTTTGTAAGTGTAATGTTTACTGTTCATTTTATATTGTTCATTTCACTTTTGTTTATTATCTATTTCACTTGCTTTGGCAATGTAAACATATGTTTCCCATACCAATAAAGCCCCTTAAATTGAAATTGAGAGAGAGCATCACAGCAGGATGTAAGTAGAGTCTCTTTTCTCTTACCTCCTCCACAGAAAGAGAAGAAGGGAGGGAGGGAGTGGGAGAGCGTTTTTCCCTCCGTTACCGGCCTGTGAGTCTAAGACCTCACACCCCCCCAGATCTGCCTCTCAGCGGGTGTTTTATCTGTGTACAATAACGAGAGGTCTGGCTTCAAATAGGACATTATGAGCAACAAACATGACACAGGCAGTAGGGAAAATGGCCCGCAGTGAGAGCATAAAATGTTCTAGGTCGAAACCTAATGATTTCAACTGCTGCTGCAGAGAAGACAGACACAGCATATATACATACATACCCGTGTTTAAAAACAAACACATGAACACTGACAGTGTTGAGTCTGTGGACCCATGTAGACATGGGAACAGTGTTAAATTAACATACTGCTTAGTGTAAAGCCTTATTCAAATATTTCCCAGAGTGCCTTGCCTCGAGTAAATTGTAGTTACCACAAATGACTGTATTTGTTAGTGACAGGGACATTTTTGGTTATATGTACTTCACCAAGTGAGATCCTAAGTGAATATGGTATCATTCAAAAATAATCAACAAAATAAGCGTTATTTTGAGGGTGTCACGTTCTGACCTTTATTTCCTGTGTTTTGTATTTAGTTAGTATGGTCAGGGCGTGAGTTGGGTGGGCAGTCTATGTTTGTTTTTCTATGATTTGGGTATTTCTATGTTTCGGCCTAGTATGGTTCTCAATCAGAGGCAGGTGTCATTAGTTGTCTCTGATTGAGAATCATACTTAGGTAGCCTGGGTTTCACTGTGTGTTGGTGGGTGATTGTTCCTGTCTCTGTCTTTGCACCAGATAGGACTGTTTTGAGTTTTCACATTTCTTGTTTTTTGTAGTCAGTTGTTCATGTGTACCTTAACGTATTAAAAAGAACCATGGACACTTACCACGCCGCGTATTGGTCCTCTGATCTGTTTCGCCTCTCCTCTTCGGAAGAAGAGGAGGAAATTCATTACAGAGGGCCTACTTTTACCCTGATACAGGAGCCTGAAACTCATACACATCACTTTGAATCAAAACCACTACCATCATTATCATATTTTCCAGCAAACTATATTGCAGGTTTCTTTTTTAAAATTGTTTGTGCATGATTGATTTTTTTAAAATTTTAATCACCTTATGCTACTCAAATATAAATTATAAAATGTTCTAAACTAATTCAATATGTTGCTTGGATTATTGCCCCTGTTAATGAAATGGTTGTTCCACTTTAGATACTTCAGGTAGTCTTGTAGCTTAGTCTACCCAACCTTGGCAGTCATTTTGAATACAGGATGCAGGTGATGAAAACAATTCTAAACATGGATGAAGTGATACAGGGATCGACACACTGCATAGCAATTTTTAAGCATTCCTCAGAGCTCTGCTATCAAATGTAACATCACAAGTACCCTGTAAGGTCATCCTTCATACCATTTGTTATAAGGCTTGCAAGTAGGTTTACAAAACTCCCAGATTATTCCAAAATCCTGCTGAATTTCCTGCTTCCGTTCCAGTGAATGCCCAACCAGAATTTCTGGAAATCCTGGGAATTTTGCCAAAGTTAACAGAATTGTGCCACCCTACCCACAAGTCACATTTTGCTGGCTTGTAAAAGTGATGTGTTAGAATCCAGACACCATAAGATGTTTCATTCAAATGCAACATGCACTCAGAATGAGTGTCCGGGTTGGGACTACCCAAATCATCTGAACTGGAACAAACATTACAGTAACGGGTGCAAAAGAAATCTAACTAACTGATTGGATTCATTTAGAAAATGTATGTTATTTATCTTTGTGTAACATAGTCAAAGTAAATGCACAAACAAAGATATTGAAACAAACAATAAAAAAAAAAAATCTTCCAGCATGCTGGGAAATACGATAACAATGGGTGTGATCATTCTCTGGCAACTACTCTGTTGGAAATGATTGCATTCAGCATGCCAATTGCACACTCCCTCAAAACGTGAGACAACGGTGGCAAGGTGTTGTGTGACACAACATTTCGGAGGCCTTTTATTGCCCTCAGCACAAGTTGCACCTGTGTAATGATCATGCTGATTAACCAGCTTCTTGATATGCCACACCCGTCTGGTGGATGAATTGCCTTGGCAAAGGAGAAATGCTCACTAACAGGGATGTAAACAAGTTTGCTCACAAAATTTGAGGGAAATAAGCTTGTTGTGCATATGGAACATTTTTTATATATATTATTTCAGCTCATGAAACATGGGACCAACACTTTACATTTTGCGTTAATATTTTTGTTCAGACAAACAGTGCATTCATGGGTATGACGCTACAAGCTTGGCACACCTGTATTTGGAGAGTTTCTCCCATTCTTTTATGCAGATCCTCTTAAACTCTGGAACCTTCGCAGAAGTCTGGGGTCCTAAGCGCTCCGGAGCAGATTTTCATCAAGGATCTTTCTGTACTTTTCTACGTTCATCTTTCCCTCGATCCCGACTAGTCTCCCAGTCCCTGCTGCTGAAAAATATCCTCACAGAATGATGCTGCCACCACCATGCTTCACCGTAAGGATGGGGCCAGGTTTCCTCCAGACATGACACTTTGCATTCAGGCCAAGTTAAATCTTGATTTCATCAGACCAGAGAATCTTGTTTCTCATTTTCTGAGAGTCTTTAGGTGCCTTTTGGCAAACTCCAAGCGGGGTGTCATCGTCCTTTTACTGAGGAGTGGCTTCTGGTCACTCTACCATAAAGGCCTGATTGGTGGAGTTCTGCAGAGATGGCTGTCCTTCTGGAAGGTTCTCCCATCTCCACCTAGGAACTCTGGAGCATTGTCAGAGTGACCATCGGATTCTTGGTCACCTCACTGACCAAGGCCCTTCTCCCTCGATTACTCAGTTTGGCAGGGCGTCCAGTGGTTCCAACAAACTTCTTACATTTAAGAATGATGGAGGCCACTGTGTTCTTGGGTGCTTCAGTGCTGCAGACATTTTTTGGTTCATCTTCCAACGTGACAACGACCCTAAGCACACAGCCAAGACAACGCAGGACTGGTTTCGGGACAAGTCTCTGAATGTCCTCGAGTGGCCCAGCCAGAGCCCGGGCTTGAACCCCATCGAACATCTCTGGAGAGACCTGAAAATAGACGTGCAGCGACGCTCCTGATCCAACCTGACAGAGCTTGAGGGGATCTGCAGAGAAGAATGGGAGAAACTCCCCAAATACAGGTGTGCTTTTAAAGTCATACCCAAGAATACTCGAGGCTGTAATAGCTGTCAAAGGTGCTTCAACAAAGTAGTAAAGGGCCTGAATACGTATGTAAATGTTTCTGGGGAGTTTTTATATAGTTGCACAAATGTCTAAAAACCTGTTTTTGCTTTGTCATTATGTAGCATTATATGTAGATTGATGAGGAAAAAAATATTTAATCAATTTTAGAATAAGGCTGTAACGTAATAAAATGTGAAAAAAGTAAAGGGGTCTGAATACTTTCTGAATGCACCGTACACTGGAATTGCTTACGAAGACAACATTGAATGTTCCTGAGTGGACGAGTTACAGTTATGACTGAAATCAACTTGGAAATCAATGGCACGGCTTGAAAATGGCTGTATAGCAATGATCAACAACCAATTTGATAGAGCTGGAAGAATTAAACAAACAATAATGTTCAAATAGAGTACAATCCAGGTGTGGAAAGCACTCAGAGATTTAACCAGAACAACACAGCTTTCATCACTGCCCTTCGGTGATGTATTGACAGGGGTGTGAATACTTATAGAAATAAGATATTTCTGTATTTAGTTTCAAAGAATTAACAAAAATGTCTAAAAACATATTTTCACTTTGTCATAATGAGGTATTGTGTGTAGATGGGTGAGAGAAAAACCTATTGAATCCATTTTGAATTCAGGCTGTAACACAACAAAATGTGGAACAAGTCAAGGAGTATGAATAGGTTCTGAAGGCTGTGTAGTTGCTGGTTCGAACCATCAAAGCTTTAGTCCATCAGCAGGATTTAAGACTGTACAAACAACCCCGTCAGTAAAGATAACACTCAATGGTGATATGATGTCATTGACTGGCACTGGCTGCTGGCACTGCTGTGTGTGTGTGTGTGTGTGTGTGTGTGTGTGTGTGTGTGTGTGTGTGTGTGTGTGTGTGTGTGTGTGTGTGTGTGTGTGTGTGTGTGTGTGTGTGTGTGTGTGTGTGTGTGTGTGTGCGTGCGTGCGTGTCTGTGTGTGTGTGTGTGTGTGCGTGCGTGCGTGTGTCTGTGTGTGTGTGTGTGTGTGTGTGTGTGTGTGTGTGTGTGTGTGTGTCTGTCTGTCTGTCTGTCTGTCCTCAGACGTGTTAGGGCAAAGGTCCCCTCTGTCATTTGCTGTGAAAGGGTGTGGTAGCACTTTATAATACCTCCACATAATAAAGCATTTATAATGGATTAGTAAATAATTTATTCATCATTTATTAATCATTACTCCCACATTTGTACATTTTTGTAACCTAGTTATTTACAAATTTCCCAAAATTAATTTGATTTGTTGCTGCAAACATCCTGTTAGTTAGTGACAAATTTGATTTGGCAAAAGTTTGCCATTAGTGTTGAATCTGCAGCAAACCGTTGGCAATGACAATATTTATTGCAACTAATGGCAAACATGCATAGTTAGCAATGTCATGTTTTA
This sequence comes from Oncorhynchus keta, assembly GCF_023373465.1. Classification (NCBI taxonomy): domain Eukaryota; kingdom Metazoa; phylum Chordata; class Actinopteri; order Salmoniformes; family Salmonidae; genus Oncorhynchus; species Oncorhynchus keta. Next base: position 36,968,378 of record NC_068446.1, on the reverse strand, counting down.
TGGGATAGAGTGAAACACATTTTGTCGATACCAGTTTAATCTGTCAGCGCCACTGACTGACTGGCTAGCTAGCTAACGTTAAGTATCATATTTTTGCACAATTAATGTGATAGATAGTTAGCTAACTAATGATTTGACTAAACACTTACACTACCGTTCAAAAGTTTGGGGTCACTTCGAAATGTCCTTGTTTTTGAAAGAAAATTTAAAAAATTGTCCATTAAAACAACATCAAATTGATCAGAAATACAGTGTAGACATTGTTAATGTTGGAAATGACTATTGTAGCTGGAAATGGCAGATTATTTGGGGGAATATCTGAACAGGTTTACAGAGGCCCATTATCAGCAACCGTCACTCCTGTGTTCAAATAGCACATTGGGTTAGCTAATCTAAGTTTATAATTTTAAAAGGTTAATTGATCATTAGAAAACCCTTTCGCAATTATGTTAACACAGGTGAAAACTGTTGTTCTGATTAAAGAAGCAATAAAACAGGCTATTTAGACTGGCTTTAGACTATTTTAGTATCTGGAGCATCAGCATTTGTGGATCAATTACAGGCTTAAAATGGCTAGAAACAAAGTACTTTCTTCTGAGACTCGTCAGTCTATTCTTGTTCTGAGAAATGAAGGCTATTCAATGCGAGAAATTGACAAGAAACTGAAGATCTGGTACAACGCTGTGTACTACTCCCTTCACAGAACAGCACAAATGGGCTCTAACCAGAATGGAAAGAGGAGTGGGAGGCCCCGGTGCACAAGTGAGCAAGAGGACAAGTACATTAGAGTGTATAGTTTGAGAAACAGATCCCTCACAAGTCCTCAACTGGCAGCTTCATTAAATAAACTCAGAAAAAAAAGAAACATCCCTTTTTCAGGACCCTGTCTTTCAAAGATAATTCATAAAAATCCAAATAACTTCACAGATCTTCATTGTAAAGGGTTTAAACACTGTTTCCCATGCTTGTTCAATGAACCATAAACAATTAATGAAATTGAAACTGTGGAACGGTCGTTTAGACACTAACAGCTTACAGACGGTAGACAATTAAGGTCACAGTTATGAAAACTTAGGACAATAAAGAGGCCTTTCCACTGACTCTGAAAAACAACAAAACAAAGATGCCCAGGGTCCCTGCTCATCTGCGTGAACGTGCCTTAGGCATGCTGCATGGAGGCATGCTGCATGGAGGCATGAGGACTGCAAATGTGGCCAGGGCAATAAATTGCGATGTCTGTACTGTGAGACGCCTAAGACAGCGCTACAGGGAGACAGGACGGACAGCTGATCATATGTAACAACACCTGCACAGGATCGGTACATCTGAACATCACACCTGCGGGACAGGTACATGATGGCAACAACAACTGCTCGAGTTACACCAGGAATGCACAATCCCTCCATCAGTGCTCAGACTGTTCGCAATAGGCTGAGAGAGGCTGGACTGAGGGCTTGTGGTGTCTGCTGAGGCAGGTCTTCACCAGACATTACCGGCAACAACGTCGCCTATGGGCACAAACCCACCATCGCTGGACCAGACAGGACTGGAAAAAATGCTCTTCCCTGACGAGTCGCGGTTTTGTCTCACCAGGGGTGACGGTCGGATTCGTGTTTATCGTCGAAAGAATAAACATTACACTGAGGCCTGTGCTCTGGAGCGGGATCGATTTGGAGGTGGAGGGTCCGTCATGGTCTGGGGCGGTGTGTCACAGCATCATCAGACTGAGCTTGTTGTCATTGCAGGTAATCTCAACGCTGTGCGTTACAGGGAAGACATCCTCCTCCATGACATCCTCCTCTATTCTCCATGTGGTACCCTTCCTGCAGGCTCATCCTGACATGAACCTCCATCATGACAATGCCACCAGCCATACTGCTTGTTCTGTGCATGATTTCCTGCAAGACAGGAATTTCAGTGTTCTGCCATGGCCAGTGAAGAGCCCGGATCTCAATCCCATTGAGCACGTCTGAGACCTGTTGCATCGAAGGGTGAGGGCTAGGGCCATTCTCCCCAGAAATGTCTGGGAACTTGCAGATGCCTTGGTGGAAGAGTGGGGTAACATCTCACAGCAAGAACCGTCAAATCTGCTGCAGTCCATGAGGAGGAGATGCACTGCACTACTTAATGCAACTGGTGGCCACACCAGATACTGTTACTTTTGATTTTGACCCCCCCTTTGTTCAGGGACACATTATTCCATTTCTGTTAGTCACATGTCTGTGGAACTTGTTCAGTTTATGTCTCAGTTGCTGAATCTTGTTACGTTCATACAAATATTTACACATGTTAAGTTTGCTGAAAATAAACGCAGTTGACAGTGAGAGGACATTTCTTTTTTTGCTTAGTTTAGTACCTGCGAAACACCAGTCTCAACGTCAACAGTGAAGAGGAGACTCCGGGATGCTGCATTCTAGTCAGAGTTGCAGAAAAAAACATTTCCCAGACTGGCCAATAAAAAGATTAAGATGGGGAAAAAGAACACAGACACTGGAGAGAGGAAGATTGGAAGAAAAGTGTTATGGACAGACAAATCTAAGTTTCAGGTGTTCGGATCACAAAGAAGAATAGTCGTGAGACGCAGAAAAAATGAAAAGATGCTGGAGGAGTGCTTGACGCCATCTGTCAAGCATGGTGGAGGCAATGTGATGGTCTGGGGGTGCTTTGGTGGTGGTAAAGTCGGATATTTGTACAGGGTAAAAGGGATCTTTAAGAATGAAGGCTATCACTCCATTTTGCAACGCCGTGCCATACCCTGTGGACGGCGCTTAATTGGAGCCAATTTTCAGGATAATGACCCAAGCACAGCTCCAAACTATGCAATAACTATTTAGGGAAGAAGCAGTCAACTGTTATTCCGTCTATAATGGAGTGGCCAGCACAGTCACCGGATCTCTGTTGTGGGAGCAGCTTGACCGTATGGTACGTAAGAAGTGCCCATCGAGCCAATCCAACTTGTTGGAGGTGCTTCAGGAAGCATGGGGTGAAATCTCTTCAGATTACCTCAACAAATTGACAACTAGAATGCCAAAAAAAAAACGAAAGCAAAGTTTGAAGGACGCAATTATTATTTCAATTAAAAATCATTATTTATAACCTTGTCAAAGTCTTGAATATATTTCCTATTCATTTTGCAACTCATTTCATGTATGTTTTCATGGAAACAAGTACATTTCTAAGTGACCCCAAACTTTTGAACAGTACTGAATATTTTTAGGTGATTATGTTCTTGTTGTTTAATACCAATATACATGTCAATATGCTAGTGTTACAATTCAGTAGTATATTAGCTAGCCCGTGGTGTTGGAAGAGGCTGTATTGGGAGAAGGATAATCACTCCTAATATTTTTTTTGAGTGATAAATGAGTGTATCATCTTCAAGATTGTTAAGGTAAGTAAATGCATGTATTATTCTCATAAATGTAGCCCATACATTCATTATTTGTAACAATTAGATCTTTCATTGCTTTAAACTAGTAGGTAGCTGATCTTGATCTTGTGTTGTTCGTTCCCTCTTTCTAGAAGCCATCAGTTACAATGCAGAAATACAGAGTGAGTCCTTCAATCAAACTGAGGACAGAGTAATGTGTGTGCACCAGACAGGTCAGGGCTTCTTGCATGCATGGCTTAAAGATGCAAGTTGTTGCTGGGTTGTTTGGATGACCCAATTGCTGGTTTGCAGGCATTTGGATCAATAGTTGGGTTGTTTTCTGTAAATACAGAAAGTTGTTGATGCTGGGTTATTAAGGTTGGGCTATGGGTATTTGACCCAGCCAGTGGGTTAATTATACCGCCACCTGTCACGACTCTTGTCGTCGGTGGAAGAAGTGGACCAAAGAGCAGTGTGGTAAGTGTTCATGATTTATTATCAAAAATCTTGAACAAAACAACAAAGAGCAAAACGACAACGAACAGTTCTGTCAGGTGCAGAAACACAAAGCAGTAAATAATCACCCACAAACACAGGTGGGAAAAGGCTGCCTAAGTATGATTCCCAAATAGAGACAACGATAGACAGCTGTCCCTGATTAAGAACCATACCCGGCCAAAACATAGAAATACAACACCTAGAAATAAAGAACATAGAATGCCCACCCAAATCACACCCTGACCAAACCAAATAGAGACGTAAAAAGGCTCTCTAAGGTCAGGGCGTGACACCACCAGCACATTAAGTCCACCAGAATACATGCAAGTATTCCAGTTCTAGTGCGACTGAGTGACTGACGAGTGGAAACTGGTGAAAGTTATTTCCACAGATTTTGGCTGACTGAAAACCATGAATACGTTAAGTAACAGTTATTATGAATTATGAGTTTAATGGTCATTCAGGTTAAATAGGTTGTCCTATTACAATTTTTTTTACATTTTGTAATTTCACCTTTATTTAACCAGGTAAGCTTGTTGAGAACAAGTTCTCATTTAAAACTGCGACCTGGCCAAGATAAAGCAAAGCAGTGCGACACAAACAACAACACAGAGTTACACATGGAATAAACAAGCGTACAGTCAATAACACAATAGAAGAAGAAAAAAAAGGCTATATGCAGTGTGTGCAAATGGCGTGAGGAAGTAAGGCAATAAATAGGCCATAGTAGCAAGTAATTACAATTTAGCAAATTAACACTGGAGTGATAGATGAGCAGATGGTGATATGCAAGTAGAAATACTGGTGTGCAAAAGAGGTAGATTGGGTGGGCTATTTACAGATGGGCTATGTACAGCTGCAGCGATCAGTTAGCTGCTCAGATAGTTGATGTTTAAAGTTGGTGAGGGAAAGATAAGTCTCCAGATTCAGTGATTTTTGCAATTCGTTCCAGTCATTGGCAGCAGAGAACTGGAAGGAAAGGCGGCCAAAGGAGGTGTTGGCTTTGGGAGTGAGATATACCTGCTGACCAGTGAGATATACCTGCTGGAGCGCGTACTACGGGTGGGTGTTGTTATCGTGACCAGTGGGCTGAGATAAGGTGGAGCTTTACCTAGCATAGACTTATAGATGACCTGGAGCCAGTGGGTCTGGCGATGCATATGTAGCAAAGCCCAGCCGACTAGAGCATACAGGTCGCAGTGGTGGGTGGTATAAGGGACTTTGGTGACAAAATGGATGGCACTGTGATAGACTGCATCCAGTTTGCTGAGTAGAGTATTGGAAGCTATTTTGTAAATGACATCGCCGAAGTCGAGGATCGGTAGGATGGTCAGTTTTACGAGGGTATGTTTGGCGGCATGAGTGAAGGAGGCTTTGTTTCCCGAAATACGAAGCCGATTCTAGATTTAATTTTGGATTGAAGATTTTTAATATGAGTCTGGAAGGAGAGTTCACAGTCCAGCCAGATACCTAGGTATTTGGCTGGACATTTGGCTAGCTTGCTAACGGTAGATAGCTAGCAAGCTACCTTAGCTAGCTTAGTCTCACACTTCTTCTGGTCTCGGACAATGTTTCCCTCATTAGCTAAAGTTAGCTAGGTAGCTGGCAAACTATGCTACCATAGCTAGATTTGACTTATTCTCCATCTGGGTAAATTTAACTATGCTATTTGGCAGGCTTATCTCATGTTTGCATGGTGATTTATTGAGTTAGCTAGTGTAACTGTGTACTGGTTTTATGACAGTGGCAGCTTTAATCGGACTTGTGAAATTCTGTTAGCTAGCTAACGTTAGGAGTTTACCTTAAACTTGATGTAGCCTAGTTTAGTTGGCTAGCTCTTTCTAACATTTCTTTATTTCTGTACTTAAATGCAGAGTTCAAGGCCAATGAATGGACAGCTTTGTAAAGATGCACTAAATGAGTGGACCCCGGCCTCTTTGATTCCAAAGTGTGAGGATAAGTAAAATTGAGAAATTACTTTTTGAAAATGGGGACAGAGCTTTTCCGTCTTCCACATTGTCATCGATAACCAATAGTACAACGAGCATGTATTTTTTCCAGTGAAAAATACTGGATAAGTATGTGCTCTTGTAGCGTAGCACCCCATATAATCGGCATACTCAACAGCGTTTAAGAAATATATTACCTTCAACAGTGTTATTTTGTGATGAAGCCATCAATGTTTTGGGATTATTGGTGTCTTAAAAATGTTAGTTAACCGGTTAGCCATTAGCATGTTCAACATTTCTGTGGAAATGCTACTACTATCAGCTTTTCAATAAGCGGTTTTGCAAAAGAAATACATCTTTATTAGGCATACAGTCCCCAGTTATTGTCCACCGTATTTTGTTCAATTGCAAGATATATCCGTTTAATTTTGTTTAAACAAGAGACACCAACCTCGTATCCGATGTGTTTACTCGATAGTTTACCAGTTGGCTAGCCTTCCAGTAAAACAACATGACTTGCCTGTCAACTTTTCATTGCGTAGCCCGGTGCTCCCTCCTGTAGACACTTAAAAATGGTTCTTCACCAACATCTTCCTCTGTGTTGTAACCAAATAATGCCTCATTATTTGTTTTACAGATGAATCTGATGTTTTGAGAAAGTAGATAACCGTTTAATACTAACATATAAATATGTATGAATAATTTAGGTAAAACATTTTTTTACAATATACAGCAAGGGTGTCTTTAGTTGAAAAATGTTCAATTATTTTCCAAGCCATTTAAATGTTGAGCTCGAGGTGATTTAATTCTCCAACCGCTAGAGAGTGTCCAAGTTAGGGGATGTCCGATGTTGAGGGAAAAATAGATATGTAGTGTGAGAAGTGACAGGAGGAAGCACAGCCCTCTGGTGTTCCTTTCATTTTATAGATCAATCGATGGATGAGCCATGAGTGTCTCGTTCCAATGCTAACATGCTTAACCTTTTGCGTGTAGGGGGCAGTATTTTTGTTTTTGGCTAAAAAACGTACCCATTTGAAACTGCCTATTTTTCAGCCCCAGAAACTAGAATATGCATATAATTGTCAGATTAGGATAGAAAACACTCTAACGTTTCCAAAACTGTAAAAATATTGTCTGTGAGTATAACAGAACTGATATTACAGGCGAAAACCTGAGGAAAATCCAATCAGGAGGTGCCTCTTATTTTGAAACCTCTCTGTTCTTATGCATGCTTATCCTCCATTTAAAGGGATATCAACCAGATTCCTTTTTCTATGACTTCCCTAAGGTGTCAAGAGTCTTTAGACATAGTTTCAGGCTATTATCTTGAAAGATCACATTGCGTAAGTGGATAGGAGGGGCTCTCAGAGTGAATTTACAGAGTAAAGCGACCATTGTTTCTCCCGGTGTTATTGAAAAACTTACACACCCGGTTGATATATTATCGAATATATATTTTAAAAACAACCTGAGGATTGTTTATAAAAATGTTTGACATGTTTCTGTGGACATTATGGATATTATTTGGAATATACGTCTGCATTGTAGTGACCGCTCTTTCCTGTGGATTTCTGAAAATAACGTGAACAAACAAGCGGAGGTATTTTGGATATAAAAATAATCTTTATGGATCAAAAGGAACATTTGTTGTGTAACTGGGAGTCTTGTGAGTGAAAACATCCGAAGATAATCAAAGGTAAACGATTAATTTGATTGCTTTTCTGATTTTCGTGACCTAGCTACTTAATGCTTAGTGTACATAATGTTTTGTTATGCTATCGATAAACTTACAGAAACGCTTGGATTGCTTTCGCTGTAAAGCATCATTTCAAAATCTGAGAGAACAGGTGGATTAACAAAAGGCTAAGCTGTGTTTTGCAATATTGCACTTGTGATTACATGAATATGAATATTTTTTAGTAATATTATTTGACTGTGGCGCTATGCTATTCAGCGGTTGCTGACAAAAATGATCCCGCTAACGGGATGGGTAGCGTCAAGAAGTTAAGGCACTATTAATAGCTCTGTTAAAACCTCTCTGGGATAGGGGGCAGTATTTTCATGTCCGGATGAAAAGTGTGCCCAAAGTCAACTGCCTGCTACTCAGGCCCAGAAGCTAGGATATGCATATTATTAGGAGATTTGGATAGTCAACACTGAGGTTTCTAAAACTGTTTGAATAATGTCTGTGAGTATAACAGAACTGATTTGGCAGGCAAAACCCCGAGCACAATCCATCCAAGGATTTTTTTTTTTTTAGGTCAATCTGTTTTCCATTATGTTTCTATGGCAAGCCCGTTTTAATAGAAATATGCTTGCAGTTCCTATGGCTTCCATTACATGTCAACAGTCTTTAGAAATTGGTTGATGTTTTTCCTTTGAGTAATGAAGAAGTAGCCCTTTCCTTTCTGGGAGTCGAGTCAAGTGGACTCTTTTGTTTGGGGCGCGACCTGAAGCTCGCTACACTTTGATTTTATCCGCTATTGAACACAGTTTATCCCGTCTTAAATTTGATCAATTATTTACGTTTTAAAATACCCAAAGTTGGATTAGGAAAGTTGTTTGAAATGTTTGGACCAAGATTACAGGTAACTTAATAGATCATTTGTAGTCATGTTGGGCGAGATGGAACCGGTGTCTTTCTGAATCAAACGTTGCAAATAAATGGACGTTTTGGGGATATAACGACGGAATTAATTGAACAAAAGGACCATTTGTGATGTTTATGGGACATATTGGAGTACCAACAGAAGAAGATCTTCAAAGGTAAGGCATGAATTATCTCGTTATTTCTGAGTTTTGTGTCGCTCCTGGCGGGTTGAAATATGATTGTCATGTGTTTGTTGATGGGGTGCTGTCCTCAGATATTAGCATGGTTTGCTTTCGCTGTAAAGCCTTGTTGAAATCTGACATGGTGGCTGGATTAACAAGAAGTTACGCTTTATTTTGGTGTATTGCACTTGTGATTGTATGAAAGTTAAATATTTCTAATAATTTAATGTGTATTTGGCGCTCTGCCATTTCACCGGATGTTGTCAAATCGATCCCGCTAACGGGATTTGATCCATAAATTGACTTTTAGTTCGTTTTTTTATGCATTTGTGCCTGCTTTTTGCTACAGTATGGTATGTGGCTCATTTACCTTTAGTTCAACTACTGAAGTGTGTTCTGGTACACTTTCATTCAAACACAACAATTGATTTGAAAAACAAATGTTGCATTTTGGGGATTGTAAAAGTGCATTTATGAATGAAATACAGTTATTAAGTAATGAGTCATTAGTCCATGTCTTTAGTAGAGTGACCTTCAAATGTTTTGTGTAACAATGTTTTAACTCGACCCAAATGTAGACCATTATTCTATAGAAAAACAGCATGGTGTGTGCTCTCACCTAAGATGGCCGACGTGTGTCAGTGAATGTGAATATCAATTGGTTCATGAAATAATATAAATAATTTCTCATAATCAGTCCTATCTTGTGAAATCTTATCTTGTGAAATAATACCTATTTAGACAATAGGGCTTTGTTTCAATGTGATATTAACTTTTGTTATATATTCTTGTACATTCTCTGACGTGATGTATGTGCTGAAATGCTGGCAATAGAAATTAATTACTTGAAATTCAACATTGTATCCTGATTCTGTGTGTAAGAAAGGGAGGGGATGGGATGGTAGTAAAGGCCAAAATATACAAGCACATTTGTAATTAGGATGACACTGAAAATAACCCAAGGTTTATATGAATTACCCAGCTCCTGGTTCAATCCCCCAACCCAATGTGCCGGGTTTAAGTCACAACCCAACACACTGGGTTATTTTAACCCTGCAATAGAGTCGAATCAACCCAAGGTGCTGGGTTAGATGCATAACAGAAATGGGGTTATTTTAACCCTGCAATAGAGTCGAATCAACCCAAGGTGCTGGGTTAGATGCACAACACAAATGGGGTTATTTTAACCCTGCAATAGAGTCGAATCAACCCAAGGTGCTGGGTTAGATGCATAACACAAATGGGGTTATTTTAACCCTGCAATAGAGTCGAATCAACCCAAGGTGCTGGGTTAGATGCACAACACAAATGGGGTTATTTTAACCCTGCAATAGAGTCGAATCAACCCAAGGTGCTGGGTTAGATGCACAACACAAATGGGGTTATTTTAACCCTGCAATAGAGTCGAATCAACCCAAGGTGCTGGGTTAGATGCAAATGGGGTTATTTTAACCCTGCAATTAGAATCAACCCAAGGTGCTGGGTTAGATGCATAACACAAATGGGGTTATTTTAACCCTGCAATAGAGTCGAATCAACCCAAGGTGCTGGGTTAGATGCACAACACAAATGGGGTTATTTTAACCCTGCAATAGAGTCGAATCAACCCAAGGTGCTGGGTTAGATGCATAACACAAATGGGGTTATTTTAACCCTGCAATAGAGTCGAATCAACCCAAGGTGCTGGGTTAGATGCATAACACAAATGGGGTTATTTTTAACCAAGCATATTTTTGAGTAAGAATAATTGATTTTGGAAAAATAATATTAATTGCCATATTAGGCATAAATCAATTTCTACCCTTTGAGATGCCAAAATATAAATAATTTTCAGTATCCTAATTATGTTTTGTTTTCTGAATGTTTCGGTGCATGTATTCAACAAGCTTTGGACGAAGGACTCTCACGGGGCTGCCATCTCCAAAGTCCACACAAAAAGGCAATAGTTCTGAACTGGGTTTGATTTCATTTTTGTTTTAATTATTAACATTTTGTTAATTATCTTTCAAACTTCCATTGGTTAATTTATTGCTCAGTTATCACTTGGCTCATGTAAGTAATGATGTTGTACCTGTTGTACCTTTAAACATCCTAAAGTCAACATGCCCATAGTGTTCACATATCTCATGTAAATGTTGTATCTACATAAAAAGATGAAACTATTTATTTGGGAAATATCCAGTCTGTTATTTTCTTCATTACAATGCTGATGATTTCAAGTTGTACTGGATTTATTTTGATCTGTTTAAGACATTGAATACATGTTGTTTAGTATATTTACTACATTTAGAATTATTTGTTTTTACTCTTACTCTGTGAAGTAAGTTAATTTAAAGTTGTGATTTGGTTTATGTAGATACATTTCAATGTTGTTTAACATAGTAACCAAAAAACGTATCTAATTTGCATATTCATACTGACTTTGCAGCAAACAGAATGTTTGCCGCAAGTTTCTGCAACTTTACTGCAATAGTTTGCCACAAAACAAATTTGCATGTGAAAATATGAGCTTACCGCAATTTTGCAGCAAATTGGCCAAAGGTTTGCCACAACTGTTTGCCAGAAGCCTGTTTTTTCGGTAAGGGTTTCTAAACAACTTTTAATGTATTTAATCATGATTCTTAAGATCATTAATCAGATGTTTAATATAGGTCCTTATAGACCATTTACTAATCATTAGTTAAGTATTTTCATCTGGCCTCATCTGAAGTGTGGGCCTTTATACTTTATAAATACTTTATCAAATCTAATTTTATTTGTCACGTACACATGGTTAACAGATATTAATGCTTGTGCTTCTAGTTCCAACCATGCAGTAATATCTAACAGGTAATCTAACAATTTCACAACAACTACCTTATACACACACACATGTGTAAAGGAATGAATAAGAATATGTACATAAAAATATATGGATGAGCGATGGCCGAACGGCATGGGCAAGATGCAGTAGATGGTATAGAGTACAGTATATACATATGAAATGAGTAATGTAGGGGATGTAAACATTATATAAAGTGGCATTGTATAAAATGGCTAGTGATACATTTATTACATCCAATTTTTAATTATTAAAGTGGCTAGAAGTTTGAGTCAGTATGTTGGTAGCAGCCACTTAATGTTAGTGATAGATGTTTTGAGCGACCAGTGTAATTTCTCACAAAAAGACGCACATTCCCGTAGCCGATGCTCCTTAAGGCCTCAAAATAGCCTAGAACATATCAATGTTCAAATCATCAGCACACAACACAGGATGTTAAAGGAAATATATTCAACATTTTATGAACAGAAACTGTTGTGAAACAACTGTTGCAAGGAGTTCTAATGTGAATGTTTTGCTAGTGTTGTCAACATCGCGACAGCAAACTAACCATAAAACAGGGAGATGCAGCCGACACATACAACATCGCGACAGCAAACTAACCATAAAACAGGGAGATGCAGCCGACACATACAACATCGCGACAGCAAACTAACCATAAAACAGGGAGATGCAGCCTACACATACAACATCGCGACAGCAAACTAACCATAAAACAGGGAGATGCAGCCGACACATACAACATCGCGACAGCAAACTAACCATAAAACAGGGAGATGCAGCCTACACATACAACATCGCGACAACAAACTAACCATAAAACAGGGAGATGCAGCCTACACATACAACATCGCGACAGCAAACTAACCATAAAACAGGGAGATGCAGCCTACACATAACAGCTGGCCGGACCGGACAGTTTTTGTCTAGTGGATATTTATTCCTACTGTTATGTGATTGAGGTGGAGGTCGGTACCTTTACTTTTGGGTGGAGTCCTTGCAGCAAACCACAACTCCTAATTTCTAACACGTATTGGGCTCTCTTGTAAAAAGAGATTTTTAATCTCAATGTTTAAATAAAGGTTAAATGTATGGACCCATAATTTAGTCATGCAGCTGACCAAATTGCACAATATTTTATTTATATAGAAAAGTCACTGCCAAGAAATGCGTATGTCACTTTACTCAGCATAGAGTGTGTTTGAAGTTACTGTTTTGGAATAAAATGTTTCAAATATTTTCTTTAACATCATCTGTGTGCTTATTGCTTAACCATTGATAGGATCTAGGTCATTTTGAGACCTGGAACATCATGTACTGTTGGAATGTCCATCTGTCCATCTTTTTGTGAGAAATTACACTGGTCACTCTAAACATTTATAAATGATTTATGAAGTATATATACCCCGCACTTTAGATGATAACATCTAACGGACTAGTAAATGGTTTATAAGGACCTACATGAATCATCTTATTTTTTTTATTTTTTTTTACTCCATTCATCTTATGAATAGAGTAATGATTAATAAATTATGAATAAACTATTAACTAATCCATTCTGAATGCTTTATGTGGAGCTATTATAAAGTGCTAGCGGAGGGAGGTCGTGTGACCAAATCACTCAAACGACCAATGATGACCGTTCACCACACACTGCCCCTCACCCAAAAACACCCTGCCTCTGGACCCCTTGATCCAAATCTCACGCTCCCTACGTCCTCACGCACCCTACGTCCTCACGCACCCTACGTCCTCACGCTCCCTACGTCCTCACGCACCCTACGTCCTCACGCACCCTACGTCCTCACGCTCCCTACGTCCTCACGCTCCCTACGTCCTCACGCTCCCTACGTCCTCACGCTCCCTAAATCCTCACGCTCCCTACGTCCTCACGCTCCCTAACTCCTCACGCACCCTACGTCCTCACATTTACATTTACATTTAAGTCATCTCACGCACCCTACGTCCTCACGCTCCCTAACTCCTCACGCACCCTACGTCCTCACGCACCCTACGTCCTCACGCTCCCTACGTCCTCATGCTCCCTAACTCCTCACGCTCCCTACGTCCTCACGCACCCTACGTCCTCACGCTCCCTAACTTCTCACGCTCCCTACGTCCTCACGCACCCTACGTCCTCACGCACCCTACGTCCTCACGCTCCCTACCTCCTCACGCTCCCTACCTCCTCACGCTCCCTACCTCCTCACGCTCCCTACCTCCTCACGCTCCCTACCTCCTCACGCTCCCTAACTCCTCACGCTCCCTAACTCCTCACCCTCCCTAACTCCTCACGCTCCCTACCTCCTCATGCTCCCTAACTCCTCACGCTCCCTAACTCCTCACGCTCACGCTCCCTACCTCCTCACGCTCCCTACCTCCTCACGCTCCCTACCTCCTCATGCTCACTAAATCCTCACGCTCCCTAACTCCTCACGCTCCCTAACTCCTCACGCTCCCTAACTCCTCACCCTCCCTAACTCCTCACGCTCCCTATGTCCTCACGCTCCCTACCTCCTCACGCTCCCTACGTCCTTACCCTCCCTCACTCCTCACGCTCCCTAACTCCCCACGCTCCCTAACTCCTCACGCTCCCTAACTCCTCACGCACCCTACGTCCTCACGCTCCCTAACTCCTCACGCTCCCTAACTCCTCACGCACCCTATGCCCTCAGCCTCCCTAACTCCTCACGCTCCCTACGTCCTCACGCTCCCTAACTCCTCACGCTCCCTACCTCCTCACGCTCCCTACCTCCTCACGCTCCCTAACTCCTCACGCTCCCTAACTCCTCATGCTCCCTAACTCCTCATGCTCCCTACCTCCTCACGCTCCCTAACTCCTCACGCTCCCTAACTCCTCATGCTCCCTAACTCCTCACGCTCCCGAACTTCTCACGCTCCCTAACTCCTCACGCTCCCTAACTCCTCACGCTCCCTAACTCCTCACGCTCCCTAACTCCTCACGCTCCCGAACTTCTCACGCTCCCTAACTCCTCACGCTCCCTACCTCCTCACGCTCCCTAACTCCTCATGCTCCCTAACTCCTCACGCTCCCTAACTCCTCACGCTCCCTAACTCCTCACACACCCTACGTCCTCACGCTCCCTAACTCCTCACGCTCCCTAACTCCTCACGCTCCCTACGTCCTCACCCTCCCTCACTCCTCACGCTCCCTAACTCCTCACGCTCCCTACATCCTCACGTTCCCTAACTCCTCACGCTCCCTACCTCCTCACGCTCCCTAACTCCTCACGCTCCCTAACTCCTCCCGCTCCCTAACTCCTCACGCTCCCTAACTCCTCACGCTCCCTAACTCCTCACGCTCCCTAACTCCTCACCTCCCCTCACTCCTCACGCTCCCTAACTCCTCACGCTCCCTAACTCCTCACGCTCCCTAACTCCTCACGCTCCCTAACTCCTCACGCTCCCTAACTCCTCACGCTCCCTAACTCCTCACGCTCCCCTACGTCCTCACCCTCCCTCACTCCTCACGCTCCCTACGTCCTCACCCTCCCTCACTCCTCACGCTCCCTAACTCCTCACGCTCCCTAACTCCTCACGCTCCCTAACTCCTCACACACCCTACGTCCTCACGCTCCCTAACTCCTCACGCTCCCTAACTCCTCACGCTCCCTACGTCCTCACCCTCCCTCACTCCTCACGCTCCCTAACTCCTCACGCTCCCTACATCCTCACGTTCCCTAACTCCTCACGCTCCCTACGTCCTCACGCTCCCTAACTCCTCACGCTCCCTAACTCCTCCCGCTCCCTAACTCCTCACGCTCCCTACGTCCTCACGCTCCCTAACTCCTCACGCTCCCTAACTCCTCACGCTCCCTACGTCCTCACCCTCCCTCACTCCTCACGCTCCCTAACTCCTCACGCTCCCTAACTCCTCACGCTCCCTAACTCCTCACGCTCCCTAACTCCTCACGCTCCCTAACTCCTCACGCTCCCTACGTCCTCACCCTCCCTCACTCCTCACCCTCCCTCACTCCTCACGCTCCCTACGTCCTCACCCTCCCTCACTCCTCACGCTCCCTAACTCCTCACGCTCCCTAACTCCTCACGCTCCCTACGTCCTCACGCTCCCTACGTCCTCACGCTCCCTACGTCCTCACGCTCCCTACGTCCTCACGCTCCCCTCCTCACGCTCCCTAACTCCTCACGCTCCCTCACTCCTCACGCTCCCTAACTCCTCACGCTCCCTAACTCCTCACGCTCCCTAACTTCTCACGCTCCCTAACTTCTCACGCTCCCTAACTCCTCACACTCCCTACCTCCTCACGCTCCCTATAACTCCTCATGCTCCCTAACTCCTCACGCTCCCTAACTCCTCACGCTCCCTAACTCCTCACGCTCCCTAACTCTCACGCTCCCTAACTCCTCACGCTCCCTACCTCCTCATGCTCCCTAACTCCTCACGCTCCCTAACTCCTCACGCTCCCTACCTCCTCACGCTCCCTAACTTCTCACGCTCCCTAACTCCTCACCCTCCCTAACTCCTCATGCTCCCTAACTCCTCACGCTCCCTAACTCCTCACGCTCCCTAACTCCTCACGCTCCCTAACTCCTCACGCTCCCTAACTCCTCACTCTCCCTAACTCCTCACGCTCCCTAACTCCTCACGCTCCCTAACTCCTCACTCTCCCTAACTCCTCACGCTCCCTAACTCCTCACGCTCCCTACGTCCTCATGCACCCTACGTCCTCAACCCTCCCTAACTCCTCACGCTCCCTACGTCCTCACGCACCCTACGTCCTCACGCTCCCTACGTCCTCACGCACCCTACGTCCCCACGCTCCCTAACTCCTCACGCTCCCTAACTCCTCACGCTCCCTAACTCCTCACGCTCCCTACATCCTCACGCTCCCTACGTCCTCATGCACCCTACGTCCTCACGCTCCCTAACTCCTCACGCTCCCTACGTCCTCACGCTCCCTACATCCTCACGCTCCCTACGTCCTCATGCACCCTACGTCCTCACGCTCCCTAACTCCTCAACTCCTCACGCTCCCTACTCCTCACGCTCCCTACCTCCTCACGCTCCCTAACTCCTCATGCACCCTAACTCCTAAAGCACCCTAACACAGAACCATTGTTATTATAGCTCAGAGGTCTTAACTCCGTTCGTCCCCACTCAACGACATACATCATAATTTTGGGCACCAGGCATGTCTGTATAGCCTCTCCCACAGTATTGCCACGGTCGGGGCCTAAAAATGTCTGCCTCAGGAAATCACCAAAACATTCCAGGCTGTGTCATAAAATTCCCCAAACATCCTGCTGTGCCCTTCTGTTACCATCAACCTGGCCATGACACGCAGCGGGTTAGTTATCCTGAGTGGTGCAATAGCCATGTTACTGTACACCAGGCTAGAACAGGATATGGACCTAAAAACAATGTCTACACTACTGTATTGTCCTGGATGGAAATAAGTATGAAACTCATATGCTAACTCCGTCGCTACCATTACCTGTAAATAATGTCAATGTCAAGGGTCAGGATATCACACTTGTGCATCCAACTGTATACTGCAGTCCTAAGTTAAAATGAGGATGATACCGTAAACTGCTAATCCATTTCAGTTACTACTAGTGAATGTAAATAACACATCTATAGTTCATGATATAGTGCTCAATGCTCATCATGCAAATACTGTAAAATGATCCATTTTGCTATTCTTATCCATATTCAAGACAAATTATGTCAGAGATTTGTCATATGGTAAGACAACAACGTATTCGTCTTTTCTAGATGTCGTGTCTGTGGTGGGGCAATCACATGAGGCATTACACTTCATTAAGTCATTACCCAGGATCCTTCGCAGGTGGATACCGGTAGGTGACGGAGATAAATGTTTAGTAAATGGCTTACGGGACACGTGCAGCCGAACCCAGTCTTCTGGTAAAAGGACCAATTAGTATCAAAGACTAACCAGTGACAGTTGAACATCAGTTTTTAATTATTTATTTTTTTACCTTTATTTTACTAGGCAAGTCAGTTAAGAACAAATTCTTATTTTCAATGACAGCCTAGGAACAGTGGGTTAACTGCCTGTTCAGGGGCCGACAGATTTGTACCTTGTCAGCTCAGGGATTTGAACTTGCAACCCGGTTACTAGTCCAACGCTCTAACCACTAGGCTACCCTGCCGCCCCAGTTACGTGTTACAATTGTTTGAAGTGAAAATAAAACTGGAGAGAGAGAAGAAGACAGAAGAAGAGTGTGTGTGATAGAGAGTGTTTGCGACTGATTTGAATTTGGTGAACTGTGCAGTACAGAACAGAGCCTGGTGACCTCCCTAAATGCCTGTCTAAGAGTCTCCCTGGCCCTGACTGGAGCTAGCCAACCTCTGGGCCATCTGTCAGACTTTGCCCTGGCCTTACCCTGGCCCTAACTGGAGCTAGCCAACCTCTGGGCCATCTGTCAGACTTTGCCCTGGCCTTACCCTGGCCCTGACTGGAGCTAGCCAACCTCTGGGCCATCTGTCAGACTTTGCCCTGGCCTTACCCTGGCCCTGACTGGAGCTAGCCAAACTCTGGGCCGTATTTTAAGACTTGCCCTGGTCCTGGCCTGGCCCTGATTCACTACTACACCACATCCAGCAGCATGGAGCAGCGTGGAAGGATTAGCTTTGCTGAAGCCAAGAAACAACCCGGCCTGATCATCACACAGTCACTGACTAGGGACCATGCTCCTGCTGAGGTCGAGGTTCATCCACACACTACACACAAATATGCTCACACACACAGCCTACAGTATTTAACTGACCTAGTTTAAGCCTAGTAGAGCCTGTACAGTGAATTACATGGGGGTTTATGTAGGGAGGTAAGACGCCATTTTGATTCCTGTCTATACACTTAGTTCACTCAACCTAATCCTGTGATGATAAAATCTGAAAGGGTCAAGCATAGAGCCTTGGGGGACGCCTGCCATTATGACTCAATAGGATGCAGGCAGGAGGTAGCCCACCCATGAATACCCCTCTCTCTTCAGCTTCCTACATTCACTCCCACAAGGACCCACAATGATGTCCTTTGCTTCATCGTCTGACTGAGACAGGCTCGCTGAGGCGGCCCCTAGTGATGCTGAAAGCCCTGTGGGAGGCAGTGTGTGTCTGCGTGTGTGTGTGTATGTGTGTGTGGTGGGGGCAGGAGCCTGCATTAATACCGCGCAGCCGCTCTGCACGTGCCCAGCTCACGGCCTGCCAGTGGCCACACAAAGGGGGATGATGTCATGCTTAGCCAATAACAAAGGACTCTGGGGCCGTGTGGCCCTCCCGTGTCACCCGGCTAGTTCCAGCTTTATCCAGCCTAGCATTAAATCGGCAGCATTATCCTCTTTACTGTGGTGGAGAGAATACCAACAGCTAGCCAGAAACAGGGCAACATGGAGAAGACAGAGAGAGAAAAGAGGGGCAGAGAGAAAGAGAGGAAACAGGGATGTTGATAGAGAGATGGTGATATACAGGTGGGGGGGACCAGGACAGAGAGACAGTGTGACAGAGAGATGGTGATATAGAGAGAGATGTCTTTTTTTTCTCAAATAAATGTTTTCTTTTTCACATATTAGTCATTTAGCAGAAGCTCTTCTCAAGAGCAACTTACAGAGGTTAGTGCATACATTTCCATCTTTTTTTGATTCATACGGGTCCTCCTGGGAATCAAAAGTTCTTTAAAACCTCTTAGATGTAAGGTCCCATTTTTAGGGGACCTGCGTGTTTCTGGTATCGGTTCCAACCAACATTTTCACTTCCTCATCTATCTGTGGATACCATAGATCGAAATGGCTCGCTTTGAGTGATATCCCTGGTTCCCAAGGACACAGTAGTATTTTCTTCTGAGTCTGTGCGGCGTAGGATGTGAAATCTGAAACCACTTGAAGCTGGGATGTCCCTCCTTCCATTTCATTCGCTCTGTCACAGCCGCTGACAAAGCACATGACTGCAATCATCACGGTAGCACATTCAGAGATCGATTTATATCCATGAATCTAAAAATAATTCCTAGATTTGAAACAAACAACAGTTTCTGTTTGTCACAGGTGGACAGGATTAATATGAGATGGAAGGCGAGTTCCTAATGAGTTCAGGAAGCCAAGCTACAGCTGTGTGACGATTACAGCAATGGGGACAGATGCATTGATCAACAGAGAACTTTAGAAAATATGCACATTTTCTCTAACATTAAACATAAAAATATGTATTTTACAGTTCTAAGGATGGTAAAATCTTATAGTTAGTCATTTTATAATTTGATTATGCTATATTTAGAAAGCATCTAAGTCATTTCAAGCCTTATACATACAGTTTTGTATTGTAATGAGCTTGTTTCCTAAAAGGTGACTACACCTCAGCAATGTATTACATTGAGTTATATTGAACTGTTTAACCCATGGTAATACTGGAAGATTAGTGGACATCTGTGGTGGGAAAAGTACCCGGCGGTCATACTTGAGTAAAAGTAAGGATACCTTAATAGAAAAGATAGTCACCCAGTAAAATACTACTTGAGTAAAAGTCTAAAAGTATTTGGTTTTAAATATAATTAAGTA